>NC_056541.1:1508512-1808512 GCF_910596095.1 Thunnus maccoyii | reverse complement strand
TGTACTGGTTTGCCCCCCTTGGGGTGGACAAATTATCAGGATGGACCTTATATAAATCTAATATTAGGACTATAATATTAAGAACATTTCTCAATCATAAACAAAAAGTAGAGTTATCACCTTTCTGACAATGTCAACAAAAAAACGAAAATGTATAAGCTTCATAAAAGTAGATTTTATAGCAGAGCTGTTGTGTTGGGTTGCACAAGTGTTCCTAATAAAGTGCTCGCTGAGTGTACATGTAAACATATTGTGTTTGTTGTAAGGTTTAGTTTTTAACTCAGTGTGTATAGCAAAGGACATTTTTACACATTTTGACTGTTAATATCATTAACACTGGAACCTATTTTATGTCCAAATTAACTCATTGATGTGTTAAAATTTGACACAGTTTGTCTTAGTTTTAACATCCTTTCTAAGATTATAATAATGAAAAAGCCAAAGATCAATTAACAAATACACTTTACAATCAATGAAAAGCCGTTATAAATAAACAGGTCAAACAATGAACAGCCACAAAATACCTGAGGAGTTTAAATCGTTATATGTGATGATTCATTGCTGTATCTGACATGAAAAAGCTTCCATACATCCATCCATTTACAAGACGTGAAAAAATATATAAACAAGAAATGAAAAAGCTTCCACAGTAGAGGTGTTCCCCACAATCAAGATCTCAAGTTTATCATTTCAAGTGTCGAGATAATGAGATAATGACATCGTTATCTGAGGATACTAATCAAAACTAATAACAATTGCATGAAAATCACGAAAAAACAGTAAATTTATTAGTTGGTTTCTGTTCGGTTTGTTTGTTTGTCCTGGTTCTGATGGTTGTTCCAGGGTTCATGTGCGAGTGCTTTCATCTGGTTTACATCTAAATTAATATGTATATCGATTGTTAGTCATGTGTAACTGGATGATCTCCACAGTTGAGTTTGCTGAACTGCTCATATAAACTTGAGGTGAATTAACGAGGAGGCAGATCTGCAGACTGGAGCTCAGACTTGTCTCTGGTCTCCAGGTGTATTTGGTGTCTGAGCGTCTCTCTGACCTAAATGCAGCAGTGAGACTCATCACTCAGCATGACATTAAAATGACAAACACGACCGCTGCTGGAGGCTGTCGACGTCACTCACGTTCTGACGCGTCTGCCAACATCAGAGCAAAGTTCACGCTCGAAAATATGAAAATGTGTTTGAATGCTAGAAAGCTAGAAAAAAGGGAACATTATTATAGAATATTATCATAAGATATTCTCAGTTTACAGCACGTATGAGTGTTTAGCTCACAGTTATTTTACTCAGAAGACAAACAGGAGGAAACAGGATGCTGGTCAGCACAACAGTAAAATATGAAACCACCACAGCAACTGTTAACGTTTGCTAGAACACCATCAGGGAGCCTGACAACGAGCCCAAACATCCAGACAGAGTCATAAAGAACGATCTTCAGCAACAACAAGAAGAAGAACACAGAGTTTAGTTTGATTTCTTGGGACATAATAATTGTAATGGATTATAAAATTGATCCAAAATGAATAAAACAAAGTTATCACGTCTCATTGTTGTAATTTTTGCGCAAAGACTTTTGTATTCAAAAGTATTTTGTTCAGGTAATATGTATACAAGTACATTTCACTGTAATTACATATATCATTTTTACAGTTGATGGAGGGAGGAACCTGTTTAGCTGCCTGGTCCTGATTCCTCCACCAACCTACCTCTCATTCTGCCTAATCACCCAGTTTATAGATCAACCTGCCCACTTTCACTGTCCTCTGCCGGTTTATCATGTTGTCCTCTTTCTTTCTTGTATCAGCTCCTCTACTTCTATTTATCCTGCTACCTGTGCTTTTGACCTGCCTGCCTGTCTTCCTCCCCGGACCCGTTTGCCTGTTGCCCATCTGTATCCCTGTTTTTGAACATTTATTTACTAAAGCCCCTTTTCATTCAACCTGTCCTGCCCAACCAGCAGCTGACAGACTGACTCCTGTTCAAAAGGCCTCAACTTCTCTCCAGAAATATCGAGTCAATCATTGTTTTCAATGAGTCATCATGGTCTCAATCTCTAAATTCAGACCCTCTAATAAGTCTGATGTCTTCCAGCAGCCACAACAGCAACATGCTGCTCTAATGATGTCATATATAATAATATATCAGTCAGAGGGACCAAACCACTACTTTTACTGCAATACTTTAACTACATCAAGCTCATAATACTTATGTACTTTTACTGTAGGAGGATTTTTCATGCAGGATTTTTACTTGTAATGGAGTATTTTACATTGTAGTAGTACTTTTACTGCAGTAAATGATCTGAATACTTCTTCCACAGCTGGTAAATTGTAATATGTTATGATGTACATATTGACGTGTTAGCATGTTTGATATGACGACGATACTGAAGGATGGAAGAACTCCTATAAATCCTCTCTTACTGTTTATCTGTTGACTGAAACACAAACATCTTCTTGCTGTTTATGAAACAACTTTTTTTTGTAAAGTCAAAGTCATATTTCATGTTCCAGTTTTTCTGTCCCTGTATGTATGATGTCTGATTGTTAACATGCGAATCCAGTCCAACAACAACAAATATCCATATGTGATCTTACCTGAGTGTCTCTGCTAATGTCCTGCTGTCTGTTCACGTTCACCAGCTTGTTTACTGAGACTGGACACTGTGTGTGTGTGTGTGTGTGTGTGTGTGTGTGTGTGTGTGTGCGTGTGACACAACATACTATTTTTACCAGCAGAGATCTGATTCCTGCTGTGTGTCACATGACGCCTACTCACAGATGGGAATTTATTTGGATTGATGACATCATTCTTCTTTTTCATGCAAAACTTGATCAGATAATGATGATTGAATAAAAGAGCCTACAGCCACGTTAACACGCTCACTATTATAATATCAACATGCTGATGTTTGGCAGGTGTTAATATGTTACACACTAAGAATCACTGGTTTCAAATTTCACCCAGTTTAGGTAAATAAAGCACCAACACATCATCAGGTTAACTTTAGCACACACAACAAGCTTTAGGTAAAAACTCTCACAAATGTTTTGTTTCTTGTATAAAATGATGTGCGTATGAATATTCAGAAGATAGTGAATAATTGAATAAGTTTTGCAAACTTCACATCATGGGATCATTAAAGCATTTAACATAACTTGAACATGATTTTTAGTCTCATTTCTGAATCTCACATCAACCTGTGTAGTTATTGATATGGGCTGAACACACCGCAATGATTATAATTAATAAAGATTTATTATTTTATGATATTTCTCATGAGTCAACAGCATCAGGGGTCCATTACAAAACCTTTACTGGGATCTTCGTACGCTCTGAATGTAAACTAGATGTTCATAAACCATATTTTGTTGAAGTTTGGCCATTTTTTCTTTTCCTGCATCAACACCAGCTGAGATAAACATCATCATGTTTTGTGTGCGGTCTCTTCTGTGACCCAACCAGCCCACGAACCACATCTGGAAGTTCAACTTCCCTCCTGTTCCTGCTGCGACTGCAGTGTGAGTCCCGGAGCCGAGCCAACTGTCAATCACAGCTGTCAATCAACGCCCACACATCATACTATTCAAATCTTATTAACAGAGCAATAATTTCCAAAATGACCACCAGCACACTTATAGAGCGTGAATTTAGAGATTGAGACCATAATAATAAAGTTATTAGTAGTAGTAGTAGTAGTAGTAGTAGTAGTAGTAGTAGTAGTAGTAGTAGTAGTATAATGACTCATTGACTTAATATTTCTGAGAGCAGTTGAGGCTTTATGAATGGGACCCAGTTGGAGCAGCTGGCGACTGTCAGTGGAACTTTAAGATACTTCAGACTGAAGGCGTGGTGGATGCTGATTGGTTCGTCCTCTGATGACCACGAATGTTTGAACCAAATTGAATGATGATCCATCCAGCAGTTGTTGAGACACTTCACTAAAAACAACAACCTCATGGTGGCGCCAGTTTATTCCATTCTAAACTAGTTTGAGATGATCAATCATAAATTAGAGCAATTTACTCTTTATGTATTGTCAGTTGGATATCTATATTGTTTTATCTGACTTATTCCCTTTTTAGCTTCTTTTTTATTTCCAAATTTAACACTTTTTAATTGTTTTTATATGTCTTTTTACTTGTGTTGCTTTTATATTCTGTTTTAATGCCTTTATGCTCTATGTAAAGCACTTTGAATTGCCTTGTTGTTGAAATTTCCTATACAAATAAACTTGCCTTGCCTATATATATAATAAAATGTACAAACCAGCTCTGATTGGACAATAGAAGAAAAAAAAGAAAGTATAAGTATAAAATTCTTCCCAACAGCAGCTGTGTGTGTTTCATCCAGTGCAGATCTATAAATATCCAGCTGCATGACATCCACAGTGAACACAATGTAAAGACATTTACAACGTGTGTGCTCACCTTCTTTAAATACATGGACACATACATGTTGGTATGTTTAACCTTCATGTTGAAGCAGCTCTGGATGACACACAGAACCACTCCTGACTGTAAACCCTGTCCACCCCATTAACATACATGAGGGGGGCAAAATATCAGGAACACTTTTCAATATAATATAATATAAAGTAGAATTATCATCTTTCTGACAATGTCAACAAAAACTGAAAATTTATAAACTTCATAAAAGTAGAATTTATGGCAGAGCTGTTGTGTTGGATTGCATTAGATTACACTGGTGTTCCTAGTAAAGTGCTCGTTGAGTGTATATATGTATTTATAAATTGTTATCATGATATATATATATAATATATATCTACAGTTCATATATATATATATCTATAGAAGATTTTCTGGATTTTGCGCGCTCCAAACTGAAAAGCTGATGATTTAATTTATTTGCACATTAGATGAAAATCTCTGATTTATATCTGATGTTCCTGCCATCACGAAATCATTTATATAAAACATAAATCTGATGTTTCTTCATCCTATTGTATCTCAGTTTGTCTCCTGCTGCATGGTGATGAATACAGCAGTGGAAGAAGTACTCAGATACTTTACTTATGTAAAAGTACCAATACGACAATGTAAAAATACTCCATTACAAGTAAAAGTCCTGCATGAAAAATCCTACTACAGTAAAAGTACATAAGTATTATGAGCTTGATGTAGTTAAAGTATTGCAGTAAAAGTACATAAGTATTATGAGCTTGATGTAGTTAAAGTATTGCAGTAAAAGTACATAAGTATTATGAGCTTGATGTAGTTAAAGTATTGCAGTAAAAGTAGTGGTTTGGTCCCTCTGACTGATATATTATTATATATGACATCATTAGATTATTAATAGTGAAGCATCAGTGTTAGAGCAGCATGTTACTGTTGTAGCTGCTGGAGGTGGAGCTAGTTTACACTACTTTATATACAGTTAGCTAGTTTAGTCCAGTGGTTCCCAACCTAGGGGTGGGGCCCCTCCAAAGGGTCAGCAGATAAATCTGAGGGGTGGTGAGATGATTAATGGGAGAGGAAAGAAGAAAAAACAAAGTTCTGATACACAAATCTGTTTTCAGTTTTTGGACTTTTTCTCTAATCTTTGATTTTTGCTGAAATATTGGATCATTTGAACATTTATTGAAATGAAAGCATGTGAGAAGTTTAGAGGGAAAAATCACTATTTGGTGGAGCTGTTAACAACTCATAGACATGTGAAATGTGACCCCGACTACACACTGCTTTTTGTAAGACGTCAAAAGACAAAAAGGTTGGAAACCACTGGTTTCATCTTTAACAATGTGTTGTATTTTAAAAGCTTGTTATATTATCCATTGTGTCAAATCTTCATCTGAAAAGTATCTAAAGCTGTCAAATAAATGTAGTGGAGTAGAAAGTACAATATTTCCCTCTGAAATGTAGAAAGTAGCATCACATGGAAATACTCAAGTAAAGTGCAAGTACCTCAAAATTGTAAAGTACAGTACCAGTCCAACCTGTTAGACTTCATATTTCTCAGTGCTTGAAGGTTGTAGCAGCTCGTGATTCAGCTCTTTCCTCTCTGATCTCCAGGTCAAAGGTCAGCAGCACTCAGTCTGTTGCAGTTCAGTGGTTTCTCCTCATGAGGGCGCTGCTGCACAAGCAAACAGACACAGTGACTGTTCACATGTAACTTCTCTAATGAGAGGTTTTCACGTTTTCTAAAGTAAACATTTTCAACTATGAATTATGATGATATGATTTTATTATACATTAAAATATATAACAACAATTAATCTTAACTATAAATTATGTTTTCAGCCTTCAAGTTTTTTTGTCTTGTGTTTATTTCCTGTTTCACAGCAGTAGAGGAACAAAAATCCATTAAAATCTACTAAGAGTCATTTTCCTGGTTTTCACCTGTAAGTCATAGTGCAGTTGCATATAGCAAAAAAATATATTGTAGTCATACAGCATATATAGTACAAAATAGATATGTAAACAGAGTAACAGTAAGAGTCTTGCAACCATATGATTCATTTGCTAATTAGCACTGAACACAAATTACAGCTGAGGCTGATGGGAATGTCAGTAGTTTTTCAGGAATTTGGTCATAAACCAAAGTATTGGACAAAATAAAGAGTTGATCAGATGATAGCGCTACATTAATTATGTTTACATATAATTAAATAGTTTTCCCAAAACAAAAGCACTTTGGTTAATGTTAGTGAAAGGCTCTGGTTTTGGTTAAATATTAATAAACACATCATGTCTCATGCTTCTGGTCACTGCAGACCTTTGTCAGTATTAAGCTAAGATCATGATCTTTCTCTACCCTCACCCTGCCTGGATGCTCCTGATTGGACGGTTCATGTTTCTGACCAATTTAAAGAGTTCGGTTTCGCTCCTCGTCTTCTAAACTTGCATGTTCTCTGGGGACGTGCAGCTCCGTCACTGCCAGTGATCCAATACATTAAAAATACATATGAAGCAACTGGCAATGATGCAGTGTGATTTGACACAATTTAATTCAACACGATGTGATTCGACACGATGCAAAAGATGCTGTGCAATTCAATATGGCACAGAGAGTTTGATTTTATTTCTTTAGAATACAGAAATCATAAATTGACGACAAAAGTGCCATTTTTACTTTACATATTTGTTTCTCATATTTGACCTCTTGAAAACACTTGGACCTTTCCACGTGTCTTTTGTACTGTAATGTTCTCTGTCTCCAGTTTACATGCATACGCTCTGTGACCCAAACAATTACTATCAAAATAGTTTAATAATCACCTTCGCCGACCTTTGGAACAATAATTGTAGGGCACGAGTTCCATCCGAAATGTTCTGGCAGCGCACCGCAGCTGTAGCATGCTAGCGATCTTAAAGAAACAGTTCAGAGAAGATGAATCAATCTAAATATCAAATTATTGGTCACATTTCTAAATAATAAAGACACAGGGCCTCAACTAATAATTATATATACATACGGCGGCGCTGTGTTTGTCCGCTACAATGGCGTCTACCAAAGAGTAACTTACACACATACAAGATAATACATCAGCGTTGTGGTTGTTCCACACAAACTGTTATAAATTGACTTTTATTCAGTTTTAAGTCACATTTTCATGATAAATTTAGGTGGTTTTTAACTATATCTTTTAGCCGGAAGAAGGATTTTAGTCATTGGACGTCTGGATCTTAAGTTATCAGAGAAATAAACTGGACAAACGTTAGCAGCAGCTCAGCTAACAGCCCGTACTGGACGTCCGGTGATCACCATACATCGTCGGAGAAACACTGATTTTTTAGGTAAAACAGCTTTAATTAGTATTTTAACGATTTTAATCTGCGTGTACGTTTGTTCTGGAGAGGAGGAGACCTCTGTGGATAATTCAGCTCCCGGTAAAAACATCCCGAATGATGAACACTGGAGTAATCCTATCCCGGTGAAGCTGGTTATTTAACAACAAAGACAACAACTCCCATGATCCCTTGCTACTTCACACCGTCATCACACTCCGTCTCTTGTTATTGTTTTGATTGAGACCCCTAGCGGCTGAAATTACATGGTAAATGGACTGTACTTGTATAGCGCCTTTCTAGTCTTCTGACCACTCAAAGCGCTTTTACACTACGAATCACATTCACCCATTCGCACACATTCATATGCTGAATGGTACAGGGGCGACCATGCAAGGTCCCAACCTGCCCATCAGTGGAAATCTAATCATTCATACACATCCACACACTGATGGCACAGCCATCAGGAGCAATTCGGGGTTAAGTGTCTTGCCCAAGGACACATCGGCATGTGGACTGGACGAGCCAGGAATCGAACCGCCGATCTTCCGATTAGCGGACGACCTACTCTACCTCCTGAGCCACAGCCTCCCCGTACATATTGTGCATTTAAGCTGTAATGATATGGAGACTGTGGTCCAGTTATTTAATGAACAGTTCTCCTCTGTGTTGGACATAGAGGCTCATTTTAAATCTTGACAATTATCTTCTGTCAAATCCTCACCTTGGATTAATGAGTCAATCTGCAATTTTAGGGCGGAAATGTAGGAAGACAGAGCGCTTATGGAAAACCACCAAACTAGAGGTCCATCGGCTGCATCTGAAAGAGATTTTCTCTGTGAGACTGTAAACACTCCCATCTCTCCAACCGCTCCACAAGTGCCTGTTTTCTCTAACACTGATTGCAATAATCTTCTTAAATGAAGAACAGCGGAAGAATTATGACCAAAAACTGGTATAAAAAATCCAGGTCCAAGCACTCAAGGTAGATTTGAAAAATAAAAGGCCTTTATTTCAGTGGGCTAGAGTCATTAAAAACCACACCGATGCGTGTCGGCTTGCACCTTCTTCAGGTTGTGGAGAATCTTCTCAAATGTTTCGTGGATATCAGATCAAATATTCCCCCATCATTAAACCAACATACCATTAGTGTTCCTGTTGCACAATCCTGAGCCCGTTTTCTTCTGTTTCTAGATTGTTGCATAATATTAAACCTTCTTCTGGCCCCCTTGACATTCTTCCCTCATCCTTGTTTTTGAATGTTTTTAATTCAGTTGGCTCCACTATCGTAGCCATGATCAATCTCTCCCTTTCAACTGGCTTTGTCCCCAGCCAGTTTAAATATGCTATAGTTCAGCCTTTGCTGAAAAAAAAACAAATTTAGACCCCACCCTTCCAATGAATTACAGGC
Organism: Thunnus maccoyii; assembly: GCF_910596095.1. Taxonomy (NCBI): domain Eukaryota; kingdom Metazoa; phylum Chordata; class Actinopteri; order Scombriformes; family Scombridae; genus Thunnus; species Thunnus maccoyii. Next base: position 1,799,336 of record NC_056541.1, on the reverse strand, counting down.
TTATATCCAAGCTGCCTCTTATGTCCAAACTGCTGGAAAAAGTTGTTGCTGTTTAGAAACAAATAACCTGTATGACTCATTTCAATCAGGTTTTCATACACTGCATCCAACAGAAACGGCTCTTCTTAAAGTTAATAATGACATTATGATGGCTGCCGATTATGGGAAATGTTCATTATTGGTATATCATGGTCGATATCATGGTATTCTATTAAAAGAGGTTAAACCAGTTGGTGGGTATTTCCAGGTCTCATCTTGCTGATGGGAGTTTTTCAGTCTCTGTGGGTCAGTTCATGTCAGACACAGTACCTCTGTCCTGCGGTGTCCTGCAGGGGTCTGTCCTGGGTCCTATGTTGTTCTCTTTATATATGCGGCCTCTTGGACAGATTATTAGCCATTACAGCAGCATCTCTTATCATTTTTATGCCGATGATATTCAGTTGTATTGCTCTTTTAAACCTGATGAGAGCCACCAATTGTCCATTTTAACCCTTTCATACATGAATTATGATAACCTCAGTCAGGATTTTTTTCCTAAGTGTTTTTATTCCTCTTTAGGCATGAAAAAAAAAATGTCAACCTAATTTTTTTTTTTAAACATGCAGTTTTCAAGGAGTTTGTCCAACTTAGTGGACAGATGATTAATTGTCATTTTCTCCCAACATAAAATCAATACTTGGAAATTTTAACAGTTGTATTACTCCTTAGTTGTTACTTGATGTTACAAAATTTTATTTACCTGCAAGGGTCTATTACTATAGAACCATCGGCAAGATGTTCCTGAGCCGTTAGAGTCTTTCCGCCGGCAGGCGGCCACCTTGGTTTTGAGAAATTTGTGTTGCACTTACAAAGGCTGGCCAATAGATGGCAGTGTATGGGATGACACACTAGAGTCCAGTGTGTTGGCTGATGTGCAACTATACCATTAAAACCCCATGCATATATAAGAAAACGGCTTTTGAATAGCTGTCCACTGTAGTGACCGCTATGCATGAAAGGCTTAAATGAATGTTTGGATTCCATCAAGATTTGGATGACTGACAACTGCCTTCAGTTAAATGCAAATAAGACAGAAACTCTTATAATTGCTCCTGAAAATTTTATTGCAAATATCAAGCATAATTTGGGATTGTTGAGTGTTTGTGTTCAGCATAACCTTCGAAATTTAGGTGTCACCTTTGACCAATCCCTGTCCTCTGATAATCATGTCAGCCAGCTTATGCGCTCATGCTTTTTCCAGTTGAAATGCAGCTGCTTGGCTTTTAACTTGAAATAACAAGAGATCACATATCACAGCAATTTTATCCTCTCCACACTGGCTCCCAGTTAAATTTACTTTACTTTTACTTATTTGACATGGACATCACAATAGCATTTGAATTGCAACATACAATTAATAATAAAATGTAAAGAAGAAAGAAAAAAGAGATAAGAATGAGAATACATACACAAGTACATACATATACAGGTGTGTCTATACAGGCGTATTAGGTGTGATTTAACACCTCTTTTAAAAATAACATTTTGCAACCATTTTAAAATACTGGTGCTGAGCTATAGAGCCTTGCATGGTCAAACACTCCGGTATATTGCTGACCTCCTCCTCCCTTAGACGCCCAATCAGGCTCTTAGGTCTGCTGAACAAAAATTACTGGCTGCCCCTCAAACCTGCTATAAAACCTGAGGTGACGTGCTCTTCAAACTGTTGCACCCAAGTTATGGAACGCTCATAACTTATCGGTGCGAAGCAGCTGAAAACGTTTTTACTCAGACAGGCTTTTGGTCTGAATAGTGGCTCCGCTTTATTTATTGCTCTTTTTTTGGCTTTGTTCATGTGTCTCTGTGTCTCTTATGTGTCATTTGTTTGTTGTTGCTGTGATTTTAACCTGTCAGCCCTGCCCTGTTTGTTGTCAATGCTACTTTTTAATATCGCCTTTAATAGTGTATCTTTTTATTAATGTAAAGCACTTTGTCATTTTATATCTGTGAGAGGTGCTACACAAATAAACTTTCAAGCTAGCAAATGTATTTGCTTTTGCAATTCAGTCATACATGACTGTCATTTCTAGGAGAGCAAGAGAACAACATCACAGTCAAGGAACAAGAAGCAGTTTACAGTGAAATAGACCAACACTTGAGGTTTACCCTTAAATATGAATTAAAATTATTGAATTATGAATTAAAAATTTTTGAATTGCTCATTTACTGTGAAAGATGTGTTTTGCATAAGTGTCAACTGAGAGCAAATCATGCTGTTTATGGAATTTAAATTTTACAACACATATGAAACCCAAAGTAGTGGAAAAAGTTCAAATGTGGTTGTCCTGAAAAAGTACCTTTAGTTTATGTTTACATTTATATCTGTGTCACTGACACTGTTATTACTACAGTGTTTCTAATTATATAAAAAATGCATAAATGTATGATTGAGTGGAATCTGCTTTTTAGGTTTCCATACTCTTGCCATGAGACAGTTAGACTGAGACGGATTAAATGCAATGAGACAATGTCCACAGGTGATGGTGAGGACGAGGCCAGAGATTATAAAGGGTTGCAAAGTGTTTGAGTCTTAGAAAGGCTCTTTGAATAGGAACCGCTGACCTTTCTAATTGTGTCTCCCAGCAGAATTTTTTTTATGGCGGGAGGCTTTCAGCATTATAACTTCTCCAACTCTGAATCAGATTGTTCAGTGTGATTAGTTTGAGAGTCACATCAGAGTCAACAGCAGCCGTGTGACTCTGGAATGTTGGAATTATAACAGACTGCTGTTTATATTAGTGTGTATGTGTGTGTGTGTGTGTGTGTGTGCGTGTGTGTGTGTGTGTGTGTGTGTGTGTGTGTGTGTGTGTCTGTGTATGTGTGTGTAACACCCTTGGACAGCATCATATCACGCCCTCAGAGGGTTGAAATGTCAAACATGCTATCACCCAACTGTCTGACTCAAACACACACACACATTTGTACTTCTATCCTTGTGAGGACCCTCATTGACATGATGCATTCCTCTTCCTCCAAACTGAACCTAAACTAACTAAAGTACGTTTACTCAAGTACAACTTTAAGGTATTTGTGCTTTACTTGAGTATTTACATTTTATGCTGCTTTATATTTCTACGTTTCAGAGGAAATATTGTACTTTTTACATTTATTTCACAGCTTTTTCAGATTTAGATTTTTACATGTAATACAGATTATGTATTTTACATGTGTAATTACTTAAGAGTTGTTTTCTGTTGATCGGTGTCAAACTAATTCAGTCTATTTTAAATACATATATGTTATTAAATGTAAATAATTTTTATCTGAAATGTTAGTAGTAGCTAGTATAGTAGTGCAGTGCAGTAAAAAGTGCAATATTTCCCTCTGAAATGTAGTGGAGTAGAAGTATAAAGTATCATAAATGTAAATACTCAAGTAAAGTGCAAGTACATAAGTTGTATTTAAGTGCTTGATTAAATGCCTAAACTCATTTCTAACCCTAAAACTAAGTTTTAACCCTCAAACTACCCTTTGTGAGGAGGCCAGGACGTCCTCACTTTCCTAAAACGTCCTCAGTCCCCAAAGGTCCAAACTTCACAGCGGTCCTCACAAAGATAGAAAAACAAGTACAAACACACACACATCACTCTCGTAAAATGTGTTCTGAAGTTCATGACATGATTGTAAAACCACATCACTTTCTGTTTCTAATCACAGCGTGCCTTCATGAACTACAAGATATATATGTCTACAACACACACACACACACACACACACACACTGTCAGCACTCTGTCAGCTGTCACATCCGGGCTAATTAAAGATAAACAACATAAATGTTTTTGTTTTTTCCAAGACATCACATGTGTGTGTGTGTTGGAACATTTACTCAACACTGTCCAGGAAAACTGACCCGGGAAAATGATCTGTGTTTATGATGATGTCATACACACTCCACAACTCTCAGTATGTGTGTGTGTGTCCTCTTGGCATCTCCAGACTAAGACACTAAGATGACTGACATCTCATCACTGATGCACCAGGAGTCTTACATTCAGGACAAGTCAAAATGTCTGCTGTGAAATCTACATATATAATCCTAAACAGAAAACACACAAACAAATGAAGGAAACATTTTCACCAATTTGACTTTCAGAAAAGCGCTGCAAAAAGAGAAAACACACCAAACACAGAGAACTGTGATACAAGATGGCGCTCCATTCATTCCTATGAAAGTTGCTCACTGAGTGCAGATGTCTCTATGCTGTCACACTATAAAACATCGTTATTCAACGGGTAGAAATGTTGATATGCTACGTATTTCATGTGTTGAAACATATATATTTTATTTGTATATATATATATAAATGTGATATATGGTGATACTGTTAAGAAGACATAGTGGAAAGGGGAAAAAAAGACAAATCAAGCAAATAAACGAACAAGCAAATAAAAATAATGACAAACAACATCATATTACAATGAAAAAGACATTAAATGTAAAGAGCAACTAAGCAATACGGATTGATTACGGGAGAAAGAGAAAGTGAGAGCACTAGTAATTATTATAATAATGATAATGATAATAATAAACATACAACCATATATAGTAATAATGATAATAGTCTCGTTTGTTAGTATTAGTGTGCATATGTCTAAAAGATTCTTGACACTTTTAGCCATAAACGTTACCCAGATGTTCTCCACACTTGAGACTTCAGACACGTCTGAGACTTCCTTTGGCAAAGCCGGCAGACTTCTTGTTGGGAAGTAACCATTTAGATTTCCAAGATGTGATCGATTCATCCAAATAAATATTTGTAAATTTGTTTAGTTTTGAGAGATGCGAGGAGCCGCTAGCAGCAGCCCGACTCCTGAGAAGATCAGCCAGTCAACACGTGCTCGTCCCAGTAACTTACCGCTGGCTCTTATGTTTCTGTAGCATTATCATTTATGATGTAATTCCTTTTGGAAGATACATTTTGGTCTCACAGATAATAATAATAACAGACAGGTACAGGTGTGTTGCTGCTGTCAGTGTGGAGGAGGAGGAGGTCATTGTGACCTAATGCCAAACATGTCAGACCACCAAGCAAACAGGAGACATCTGGAAATATTTGGGGAAAGGGGCGGAGTACCACACGCACACACATAGTGCAGAGACGCCCATTCACATTTGGTCAAAGTCCAAGATAAGTGAAATTGAGTAATATCTTCTTCAGACTTTGAAGGTGCCGAGGAGTCTGGTAAACAGGAATTAGGCTGACAGAGGCATGTCACGTTCTGTTACGTTGGAATTCTCTCTGTCTACGTTGTGAAATAAAAGAGGTTTCCCCATCTGGCACCTGTGTCTGCACTTCTGGTCCGCTTCTTTCTTCTACGACATCAGCAACAACGCTGCTGTTCCAACTATAAATGATCGTACTGCGTCTTCCTGTCCTTGTGAGTTTGGACTCCTGAACTCCCAAGTACACAAGTCCAAACTTGCCATACTCTGTATTGAGAAAAGGTCAAATGTTTACTATGTTCACATCTTAGTTTAGTGTGTAAACATGCTGACATTTGCCAATTAGCAGTTCATAAAAAGTACAGCTGAGGCTGATGGGAATGTGGTCATAAACCAAAGTATTCAACACAATTTGGCGCTGGATGAAATGTCAGAGGAGTTCGTCCTGAGGAGGAACATGGATGTGTGAATCCATCCGATAGCTGTTGAGGTATTTCAATAAAGAACTAAAAGTTCGACCTCATGGTGGCGCTACAGGAAACATCAAAGGATCATCAAAGTCAGTTGGATTCATCCACTGGGGAACATGAATGTGCGCACACAAAAAATCATAGTAATCCATGTAATAGTTATTTATAGATATTTCAGTCCAGACCAAAGTGGTGGAGCGACAGTCATCGTTGCCATATAGAGCTGTGCTGCTCTCAGACAAAAACATCTCTCCATGGCAACAATAGCAGTCAGACTCCTCCACAGGGAGCCTTTAGAGAGAGTTTCTAAAGCTTAAAAATAGTTAAACAACTTAAAACCTTCATGAGTCAATTAGAACCGAGGCTTCGGTGAAGTCGAGTAATAAAAAACTGAATCTAAAAATAAGTTAATTCACACCTCTGAGCTCTCTGGCTGACGCCTCCCTCCATCCTGAGTCTCTGTCTGTCTTTCATTCTCTCTCTTCATCTCTCTCCCCCTCTCTCTCTCTCTGTTCATCCTCGTCTCTGCACTCCAGTTAAATCCAAACACAGAGTCCAGTCTGAGAGGGAGACACGGACGAGAGAGCAACACAATAAACAGAGGGAGAGAGAGAGAGAGGGAGGGGAAACATGCGCCGATTAAATGAGTGATTTACAGGATGCTTGACCAACCGCAGTTCACATGTAAAACACACACACATACAACCTCATCCACCCTTCAAGGCTGACGAACGCTCAGCTGAAGCTCTGAAAGAAGGTTTGTGTTTAATCTTTTTGATTTTAATCACTAACTCTCAAATAATTTAGTTATTAATCAATAATTAGCATGTTTACAGTGTTTAAGGTCAATTATTAGAATAACAGCCATTATAGTCCATTAAAGGCTGTTATTCAGTCTGCTGCTCTGATGTAGTTGCTGGTTTATCAAATTTACACTCAAACACATAATTGAAATGTGTTTTAACAGATTTAAGCATTAAAGTGCTAATTTAAAGTATTTTCCTGAAGTAAAGTTCATTATAACTTGCTGTGTGCCAGTTTAAAGTTCTGCAGCTGTGTGTGGATTTACTATAATGGGACATATTTATAAATAAGATTTATATGAGACATTGTAGTTAAATGTTATCTGATTTGCTGCTGAGTGTCATATTAACATTATTAATGTTTAATCACTTGTAAAATTGTGTGAACCTGTTTTGAAAGGTTAAAACTGTAATCACAACCATGACAGTAACACTAACAGAAGAAAGAATAGTAACATCAGTAGTGCTGTATCATGTGTATTAGTGGTAGAATCAGTATTATCCAGTGATGAAAAGTAAATAAATACATTTACTGTGATAAAGTAGAGTTTTAAGCAGTGGTGGAAAAGGCTACTTTATACTTCCACTACATTTCAGAGGGAAATATTGTACTTCTACTCCACTACATTTATTTGACAGCTTTAGTTACTTTTCATATGAAGACTTGACACAATGGATAATATAACAAGCTTTTAAAATACAACACATTGTTAAAGATGAAACCAGTGGTTTCCAACCTTTTTGGCTTTTGACGTCTTACAAAAAGCAGTGTGTAGTCGTGGTCACATTTCACATGTCTATGAGTTGTTAACAGCTCCACCAAATAGTGATTTTTCCCTCTAAACTTCTCACATGCTTTCATTTCAATAAATGTTCAAATGATCCAATATTTCAGCAAAAATCAAAGATTAGAGAAAAAGTCCAAAAACAGAACTTTGTTTTTTCTTCTTTCCTCTCCCATTAATCATCTCACCACCCCTCAGATTTATCTGCTGACCCTTTGGAGGGGCCCGACCCCTAGGTTGGGAACCACTAGACTAAACTAGCTAACTGTATATAAAGTAGTGTAAACTAGCTCCACCTCCAGCAGCTACAACAGTAACATGCTGCTCTAACACTGATGCTTCACTATTAATAATCTAATGATGTCATATATAATAATATATCAGTCAGAGGGACCAAACCACTACTTTTACTGCAATACTTTAACTACATCAAGCTCAGAATACTCATGTACTTTTACTGCAATACTTTAACTACATCAAGCTCATAATACTTATGTACTTTTACTGCAATACTTTAACTACATCAAGCTCATAATACTTATGTACTTTTACTGCAATACTTTAACTACTTCAAGCTCATAATACTTATGTACTTTTACTGCAATACTTTAACTACATCAAGCTCAGAATACTCATGTACTTTTACTGCAATACTTTAACTACATCAAGCTCATAATACTTAAGTACTTTTACTGCAATACTTTAACTACATCAAGCTCATAATACTTATGTACTTTTACTGCAATACTTTAACTACATCAAACTCATAATACTTATGTACTTTTACTGCAATACTTTAACTACATCAAACTCATAATACTTATGTACTTTTACTGCAATACTTTAACTACATCAAGCTCATAATACTTATGTACTTTTACTGCAATACTTTAACTACATCAAGCTCATAATACTTATGTACTTTTACTGCAATACTTTAACTTCATGCAGGACTTTTACTTGTAATGGAGTATTTTTACATTGCTGTATTGGTGCTTTTACTGCAGTAAAGGATGTGAATACTTCCTCTAACACTGGTTTTAAGGTACTTCTAGTTTACTTGAGATTTTCCATTTCATATTTCCCACTTTTAGACAACTCAACTTAAGGACACATTATAACTGTGTTTTACTATATTGTCATTCATTATCTGTTTATGCAGCAGCAAACACTTAGGGGTGTCCACATTAATAAACACTTAAATCCACTGACAACTACGTTATAGTGAGTTATAAACCATTTACTGACTATTAGTGATCAGTTAGAGGGCTTAAGGTGTTACTAACTTCAGTTAGAACTTACAGTAAACTGCATTTTAAGGTACAATTTACCACTAGCTGAAGATCTTGCTGACTTCTAGGAGCTGAAACAAAGCGTCTCAGCTTGATGTGAATTTAGTGTTTGAGAAGTATTAGCTGGTATTATCAGTTGTAGACAGTATCGCTAGCAACAGTAGTTTTACACTGAGTGTTGTGTTGTTGCAGATGAACGTGGCTCTGATCCATGATAGACTCTACATTAAGTCGTTCTGGGAGAAGAGGATCGATGCTCACACTCAGACTGCTGATACCGAGGAGCAGAGGATGAACGGTAGCGCGCTCAACAAGTCAGTAACATCACATCTGACTGCTCAGCACCACAAAGAAACACTCAGTTATACAGCAGCAAGTCAACCTCTCACCATGTTCACACTTATGGGAAGTAAACAAGTCCACAGCCACGCTAGCAGCTCTGTGGCTGTACAAGTCGCTACCACAGCGAAAAGAGTACATTTTGTTTTAAGCCTGTTTTTTGCTCGCCAAAATTAACGTTAGCATTATTACAGTTAACTATAGACTGTAAATGCACCATGCTAACCAAGCTAGCAGCTTGCTAGTATTAGGGTCAGCTCCACCCTCTCATCCAAATATGATCACTTTTGGCTCCAAAAATCCAAGATGGCGACAGTCAAAATGCAAACTCGAGGCTTCAGAACTTGAGCCCACAAACCAATGAGTGACATCACGGTGGCTATAGCCATTGTTTTTTTTTTTTACAGTCTATGGTTTTGCAGGTATTTGGTCATAAACCAAATTAAATATTTAACCAAATGATGGTGGTAGATGAAAAGTTATTACAATTCATCCTATGGAGAGCGTGAATTTGTGAACCAAATTTCACAGTAATCTAACCAATAGTTGTTGGGATACTTCAACAAACAACTAAAACCTCATGGTGGCACTACAGGAAAAGTCGGAGGATCATCAAAGTCAGTAGGATTCATCCTGAAGGGGACATGGATGCCTGAACAAACCTTGAAATATTTCAGTCTAGACTAAATTGATGGACCCACATTTCCATCCATTGAGACATGTTGCTAGCGTGGTTAAAAACTAAACATACAGTTTTTAAGAGGACATGTTCTGCACATTTCCAGCTCTATATTCATATTCTGGGATTCTAGTGGAATATCTTTGCATGATTCTCAATTAAAACCTCCTTATTGATCTTCTACTGGTCCTTTATGCAGCCCCTCAGTTCAGCCTCTGTCTGAAACAGGCCGTTTTAGCTCCTGTCTCTTTAAGGCCCGCCTCCTGATGAGCCCACTCTGTTCTGATTGGTCAGCTTCAGGAAGCTTCCTCCAGCTCCGGAGGCTACGTAAACAAACTATAGTAGCAGGATTTCACTTCTTTTTCTCCTTCTTTACTCCAAATGTCAACTTCTCAAATCCATCCGTACATGTTGGAGCTGAATCACATCTGAAATATGAGAGTGGACGACGTGAACAACACATGGAAACACCTTAGCAACCACCTTAGCAACCAAGGCTACAGAATGGACAACCATTTATGGGCATGTGCGACGAGTTGATGTCAGCTTGTCAGCAAGGTAGAAAAAAGTTGCAAACAAGGTGTTCAGACCAGATTGAAGCCCTGACTTTGACTTGCAGGCTGCATTTCTATACATCTTCACCTCAAGTTTTGGAACTTAAACCACGTTTAGCATCCGACTTCAAGACAGGACATAAATACCAGAAAACCACAAGAAGCAGAACATATCCCCTTTAAGCTAGTAAGCCAAAGCATACATCTTAATTCACTTGAAAAAGCATTCAGGCACAAATAACAGAATGTACAATACTGAAGGTGGAAAACACGTCTGCAGATAACTGCTGTGGAATTACAAGACCTCTTTCCAGGCTACATTAGCCACTACTAGCATAAACAAAAATCTCCTACTGAACCGTCAGTGGTCCAGGTGCATTGTGGGTAATGTAGGCACCAGGTTTTAGAAGAAGAATAATGCCTGCAATAAAAAAGTTGATATCTATGGGTCTGCTGCATTGATTTCATGAGTATGAGTAAATTATTAATCGGTGAAGTCATCCCAGAGGCCTGAATCAGACTGTGTTCTCTGCAAACACACTTTATCCTGAACACACCAACTCATTGAGCACTTTGAATGTGGTGTCTGTGACCAAACTGACTATGAATGTGGTTTCAGTGCGGGTGGACATGTGCCCCCCTGGTAAATAGACACATCTAAAAACAGATCCTCTCATTACAAACAGCTTCGTCTCTCAGCAAGCTGGAGGACATACCAGGACAAACACACCCAGTCGACCCTCACAGACAGTCTGCTTGTTAAAGGTCTCAGTAATGATGATCACTAATGAGCTGAAACATCAGCTGGACTGAAACCTGAGCTCAACTCGTCCGTCACTGACAAGAAAAAGAGATCATCAACATAAAACAATCAAAAATATGACACTCTGGAACTATTAGAGGACAAACTAACACCAGAGTTTGACGCCTTTCTCTTTTGTTTAGCATGAAAGATGATCCAACAGTTTATCTTTGTGTGGGGAAATGAATAAAAACCATCCTGCTGTGAAGGTCAATCCACCATTTGAGTGAAGCTGCGACTTGTTTAATATTGACTCAATATTGTCAACATTAAAGATTTTTTTTATTATTTGCAAAATGCCTCATCCGACCACTTTTGTGCTACCCAATTAGCAAGTTTTGCAAGATAAGATATTGCTTTCAGGTTTTCTAATGTTATTTTTCAATGCTGTGAGTGCCACAAATTTAAAGTCCAACTAAAATCACATTTAAATCACATCCCTCTTTGGAATAACATCAACATGTTTTTAAATGTATTGGTAATAGTTTTGTTTCATTAGAATGAATGACTCGGTGTCTGTGTTTGATTGACAGCAGCTGGGGGACGTGTCGGTGTCTGTGTTTGATTGACGGCAGCTGGGGGACGTGTCAGTGTCTGTGTTTGATTGACAGCAGCTGGGGGGCGTGTCGGTGTCTGTGTTTCATTGACAGCAGCTGGGGGGATGTGTCAGTGTCTGTGTTTGATTGACAGCAGCTGGGGGCGTGTCAGTGTCTGTGTTTGATTGACAGCAGCTGGGGGGACGTGTCAGTGTCTGTGTTTGATTGACAGCAGCTGGGGGGACGTGTCACTGTCTGTGTTTGATTGACAGCAGCTGGGGGGGCGTCTCGGTGTCTGTGTTTGATTGACAGTAGCTGGGGGGCATGTCGTGTCTGTGTTTGATTGATATCAGCTGGCAGGTGTTACATCATATGATGGAGACAATGTAAACAAACTCCTGTAGCCACAGATCATGGACACAGTGTGTCACTAACAGAGATCTTGAAGAGCAATAACCAAACCAGCATCTAACGGGTCCCAAGTGACATTTGCAGGTACATGCTGTTTAATGTGCTGCAGCTGAGCGGCTAATTAGCTAACCAGCTGCTAACTGACATTAGCGGTGCACTTTTCCCCGGTGAATGTTTGTTTGGCGGCTCATTCGACAAGCTAAGCTGCAGGCTAAGACAAGACGTGTTTATGTTTGTAAGTTAGATGAGAAGGAGACTTTAGCAGGAAAGCTAATGTGGGTTGTTGTTCAGAGTCTGTGGCTCTTGTGTTGTGTAGCAGGATGCTATCAGGCTCAGTGTGACCGCCTGCTCTGCCTGTGTATGGAAATAATGACTCCATCTAATGGTATTTCATCAAAATAATGTCATGATGCCATCATTTAATTAGAGAATTAAATATATAAATTTCTCCTTTGGTTTCTGATTTTTCTAAAAGGAGAACACAGGAAGTGATGTACTGTAGAAGACAAAAAAGCCATTTAATATCAGCTGGATTTAAATTCTTTCACTTCCATTGCATCAGCAGATGTCTTGGTACCACACAGATCTTAAAACCTCATCAAATAAATGATCTAGGAGGAGAATCCACACTGTAATCCGACACCACAGAGGCAGTTGTCTCCTGGTCAGCCAAACGTTTCTGCTGTGGTTCAGTTTGAATTTTGGAGAAAGTTTGGAAGCTGCTGCTGCTTCTTTCATCACATTATAATGGGATTCTCAAGCATATAGCATATACGTATATCCTCCTATTGAACCTTCACCTCTAATAGCATTACACCAACTATTAGCCCTATCCCTCCTAACTCCAGTCATCTGCTCCTCTATCCCTCCTTAACCTCACACCACCTCCTCATCCTCCTCCTCTTCATAACACCTAATCCCCCCGCTATCCATTACCCTGTACCCCTAATCCCCCACCTATCAATACCATGTATCTCCTAATCCCCCGGCTATCTTTTACCATGTACCCCCCCCAACTCCACAGCTATCTGCCCCCCGGTCGCCTCTAACCCCGGATCTAGTCCCCACTAATTGTGTCCGTTATGTGTGACCCGGCCAGAGGCTGGAAAAATGTGTCGCAGGGAGTCGAGGTGATAATGACAGAGCGATGAGTGATGGAGGCTGGCTGACACGCAGACAGATAGCTCAGATACAGAGGCTGAATTTAGAAGATGTTCTGTTTGAACTATTCAATAAGAACTTCTTCAGTCTACAGTCGGGAACTTGATCTATAATCTGTCACATTTATCTTGATAAAAACAACAGGTACAATTTATTTTCAATACATCAGTACATGAAACGTCTGGATTAACCACAGTGTGACCAGTTGATTGATGAGATGTCTGATTGGTTAAATGTTTCAAGCTGTTATAGATATTCTCAAGTTAATGCTTTTTATTTATTAAAAACCATGATGACAGTAAATTTATGTTGTTGGTAAGAGGTTCACAATCACCTAGCTTTACTGGAAACTGAAATTAAATTAAATTTATTTTATTTAAGATTAAAATGATGTCAATGTAAATTTTGTATATTACTTAACTCCCTCAATTCTTTTTTTTTTTCAATATTTCAGTAATCCAAAATCTCAGCAATACTGTGAAGTGAAAAAAAAAAGAAAAGAAAAAAAAACACAATACACTTTCAGGTTTCTTCTATTCTCAGTTTCTTAAATTAGTGGATCTGAAGACTTACAGTAGCTTTGATGTCTGATGTGTGGACGTTGATTGACAGCTGTGATTGACGGTTGGCTCCGGGACTCAAACTGAGTCGGACTCTTGCCTCAATATTTCACTAAGTTTGTTACTTGATTACAGTACCTGCCCTTTTAGCACAAATTAGCTAAAGTAGCTAACGTTAGCCCTAGTGTGCAGCGCTTGGTGTTCCCAGTAAGCTAACGTTAGCTTGGGTCTGAGGTAGCAGGACGTGTTTCCAGAGTGTGAAAGGCAACAACCCTGCACTCCTTATCTGGAAGGATCTGGCTCCAAACAGAAAAGATGGCGCTGACCAGAAGCTGCAACTCTGGGCTTCAAACTGGTTCCAGTGAAACCGCTGGGTGATGTCACACCTCACTATATATATACTATATATATACTGTGGTCAGAACATGAGGGAAGAGATCTTCCTTATTGAACTTTCATAAAAGCTTCATTAAGAGCAAATATGTGGAGCATAAAAACGCTGCTTCTTCATATTTAGTTTTGACTCTGGGGACAGAAAGCAGACCAGCCCCAGACCACCTGAGAACGTAGCAGAAGATCAGAAATGTATTTTAAACCATTCAGCTCTTTATAAACCAACAAAAGTATTAAAAGCTTTCTCAGGTGGTTTTGTATTTGTCTTAATGTGGCTGCGACTGACGCTGAGCCGCGAGGAAGGAGATGTTTTATTGTTCAGGTGTTTCACTGTGAGCAGAGGTCACTATGGAAACCACCTGGAAACACTGTTAGCTTTCAATCGAAGATGGCATTTTAAAAATCACAAATCTCATTGTAGACATCTGTCTGTCTGTCTGTCTGTTGAGGTCAGGAGGATTATCAGCAGGTGAAAGAACAAATGGAATAATCCAGAAAACTCAGTGGTGAAGAGACAGTGAGGACAGCTGACAGCGAGGGTTAGGTTACACACACACGCACGCACACACACACACACACACACACACACACAGTCATGTTTCCATCACTTCAGAGGACATTACATTGACTTACATTCATTTCCTAGAGACTCCTAACCTAACCCTAACCTTAACATAACCCTAAACTAACCTTAACTTTAAACCGAGTCTTCACCCTAAAATTAATGATTTATGTTAAATGGGACTTTTTGTCCCGCTTCGGCTTCGGCTTCGGCACCCCCCCCCCCCCCCCCCCCCCCCCCCCCGGTGAGTCCCCACAACATGAGGAATACCTGGACCACACACACACACACACACACAAACAAACAAACACACATTTACTCACGTACAGTCTGTTTGTACTTTCTTTGTCCTCTTATCACATACATGTTTAATCCAATTCATTTCAATGGGCTTTACTGGCATGAAAGATTCGAGAACAATTTTCCCCCACCTGTGTGTGTGTGTGTGTGTAGGTCATTCACTGTCCCTCTAGTTGTGGCATGAGCAACAGAGTTGAACTTGTTAAAGTAAATGTTCCTTATTTCCTCTCTCTCAGGCCCTTTTTCACACATGCAGTTTATCCCTGAAATGTTCAGGAACATTTCCTGCATGGGGTCAAGTGTGAACAGGAGCAGGACATCTGTAGCACCAATTTCCCTCCTCAAGATCTCAACGTAACATTTCAGGGAAAATTGCCAGTGCAGCTGTGTTGTGAATGACAGCAGTAACAAGCATGTAAAGGGTTACGAACGTCTGGCGAAAGACGCTTTCACATGGAGCGAGCGAACCAATCACAAGCCTTGACGTGTGAGTGATGTACTGCGAGTTGGGTGGTGTTTTGTTTTAGCTCGTCTGTTTTCAACATGGTGGCCGCGTCTCCAACTTTATCATATGACAGCTAAACAGTACGTTAAAATGTGTTTCTGAAAACATTTGAGGCGGGAAACAGGCGACGCAGTAACAGAATGTTGATTCATATTGATCCAGACTGAGTTATGATGGTGGTTGGCATCCATAAGCGTTACATTACCGCCATCTGCTAGACCCCCCCCCATCTATTCAGGAAATGTTCCTGACTGTAGCTGCATGTGTGAATAGTGAAAATCACTTGCGCTTCCTGAAAGGTTTTCCCAGTAATTTACCAGGAATTATGTGTGAAAGAGGCTTCAGACACACAGTTTCCGTCACTTCAGAGGACATCACATTGACTTAAAGGGTTCATATCCTGATTTTTGTGTTTTTTTGTTATTTGTGTTGATGTTAAAAATGGTCAAAGTTACAAAACTTGAGGTCAACGTATGTAGAAATGCTGCCTGCAAGTCAAAAGTCAGGGCTTCAACCTGCTCTGAATAGTTCGTCTGCAAAGTTACTCGTACTTCCTCCTCGTGACGACGTCTTGCTGAGGTCGTTCACGTTGTTCACACTCATATTTCAGATGTGATTCAGCTCCAACATGTACGGATGGATTTGAGAAGTTGACATTTGGAGTAAAGAAGGAGAAAAAGAAGTGAAATCCTGCTACTATAGTTTGTTTACGTAGCCTCCAGAGCCGGAGGAAGCTTCCTGAAGCTGACCAATCAGAACAGAGTGGGCTCATCAGGAGGCGGGGCCTTAAAGAGACAGGAGCTAAAACGGCCTGTTTCAGACAGAGGCTGAACTGAGGGGCTGCATAAAGGACCAGTAGAAGATAAATAAGGAGTTTGTAACTGGAAATCATGCAAATATACTCCAGTAGAGCCCCAGAATATAAATATAGAGCTGGAAATGTGCTGAATACATCCCATTTAAATGAAGTCTTCACTTTAACATTTAATGATTACCTTTATGGGGACTTGACAGATTAATGCTCCCCACAACATGTGTCATAAAAGTTACACACACACACACACACACACACACACAGCCAGAGTGATGTTGGTGTGTGTTTGATTGATGGTGAAATAAAGAAGCGCAGTGAAACGCTGATGTGATGGTGATAACACTCCAGCTGTCACCAAGATACCAGATCTGCCTGGACTCAAAGACACCATAACATCACACACTGAGGATGACTTTACTATATGCAAGTCTACTAAAATACTCGTGTGTGTGTGACTGACTTTTACAACCACAGACGGTTCTGCGTGAAGAGATAAAAGTGATTATTGAGTCACAGTCGAGTAAAAATTAAAGTGTCGGAAATCTGGACTGTTGGTCGACTTGCACGCGTTTCTTCCCGCCTGCTTCAACTTCCCCTTTAAAGTTTTCCGGCGCCGAACATCTCCTGACCTTCAACTACTGAAGGGATTTATGATTTACCATATTTGGGCACAGCTGCATATTTTAAATTTAGACATAAAACACTTTCACTGACAAATTTGAACTGATAATACTGATAATAATAAAGTTTGATCAACAACAATATTTGCTCTACTTTATTTTCTTTTTTAAGGTTTTTTTTTGCTGCTTTATCTGTCTGTTGAGTCTTTCTCGCTGCTTTCTCTG
The DNA here is from genome assembly GCF_910596095.1 of Thunnus maccoyii. Taxonomy (NCBI): domain Eukaryota; kingdom Metazoa; phylum Chordata; class Actinopteri; order Scombriformes; family Scombridae; genus Thunnus; species Thunnus maccoyii. The sequence goes on along the minus strand of NC_056541.1, from coordinate 1,782,320 downwards.
CTCCCAGATTTACTTCTTATTCTTCACAGTCTGAACTAACTGGCGTCTCTGTCGGCGTCTCTGAGCTCTGAATGTTTCTCTGTCATCACTGCGTCAGCTGCAGGACTCAAGTTATAATGTTAAACAAACACAAAGCCACTTAGCAGCAGATAATGTTAGCATCAGCAGCTAGCAGCCTGAATGGATCTCATATTCTTACATATTAACATTTTGGCTTCATTGCTTTCACTTTAACTCAGTGGTTGTTTGTATCAGTGTCATTCATTATAATATAAATATAATAATCAGTTTGGAGGCCTCAGACCTTCAGACTGAGTTTTATTTCAGCTCCTTTAACCACAGTCACAGAGCAGTGAGGTCACATGGTAAAGAGGCAGAAGCTGATTGGTGCTTTGTAGACGGAACCTTTTAGCACCGAGTTTGATAGAGAACAGAAAACAAATGCAAACCTGAACGAAATGTTAATAACGTTGAAGTTTCATTTCAGTAACTCATTTGTGTGTGTGTGTGTGTGTGTGTGTTCAGGTTGAGGGGGGAGTGGCTCGTTCGTCTGGAGAATCGAACCAAACACCTGAAGAGCCTCGACGCCATTAAGAAGGTCAAACCGGAGAAGTCAGCTGATCAGACATGAGTTTAAAAAAATGTGAAGAACTTTGGTGCTGCAGAGATTCATCTTCCTCCTCCGACTGTTTAGAGTAATAAACATTTTTGGCAAATAATGTTTTGAACCTGTTTGTTCTGTATTCAGTGATGGAAAGTAACTAAGTACATTTACTCAAGTATTGTTAAGTATTTTAAAGTACTTGTACTGTACTTGAGTATTTCCATGTGATGCTACTTTCTACATTTCAGAGGGAAATATTGTACTTTCTACTCCACTACATTTATTTGACAGCTTTAGTTACTTTTCAGATGAAGATTTGACACAATGGATAATATAACAAGCTTTTAAAATACAACACATTGTTAAAGATGAAACCAGTGGTTTCCAACCTTTTTGGCTTTTGACGTCTTACAAAAAGCAGTGTGTAGTCGGGGTCACATTTCACATGTCTATGAGTTGTTAACAGCTCCACCAAATAGTGATTTTTCCCTCTAAACTTCTCACATGCTTTCATTTCAAGAAATGTTCAAATGATCCAATATTTCTAATGATGTCATATATAATAATATATCAGTCAGAGGGACCAAACCACTACTTTTACTGCAATACTTTAAGTACATCAAGCTCATAATACTTATGTACTTTTACTGCAATACTTTAACTACATCAAGCTCATAATACTTATGTACTTTTACTGTAGGAGGATTTTTCATGCAGGACTTTTACTTGTAATGGAGTATTTTTACTTTGCTGTATTGGTACTTTTACTTCCTTCATCTCTGTCTGTATTTAACTCTGTAGAGTTTTGAGTAAATATTGCTGAAGTGAGGAATTTAATCTCTAGTTTGCAGGAGTTATGAAGTCGTGTTCACAAAACAAAGAAAAGAGTATAAATACAGTTTCTTGATATTCATGTTGTGGTTTCTGTGCAGACATGATGGATTTCATGAATTCATGTTCCCTTCTCAAGAAAGGTTTGACTGGACACAAAAACATACATTTTAATTGTTTTACATGACATTGATTCATTTTATCTGTGAATTTGGATCAATACTTTCATTTTCATTGTCGTCATAATAATCTCAACATCACAATCAGACTAAAAAGTGGAATAATTTGTCTGTGACTGTAGAACTTAAACTCCTCCTTATGTCTTTAAAATCTCCAGATTTCCAGGAAAAGTTCCAGCTCATAACTGGGGGGGGGGGGGGGGGGGGGCGGTGAACTTTAGACACAGCCAGGCTAGCAGTTCCCACCTGCTTCCAGTCTTTATGCTAAGCTAGGCTAACCGCGTCCCGACTCCAGCACACAGACATGAGACTGAAATCCATCTGAACATCTGAACATGTTCTTCTCCTGAACCTCTCCGACTTTTCTCTGTGAGGTTTGTTCATGAAAACATTTTGATTTCAGGTCAGTTCATGACTCGTTCGACGGCTCTGAACTCCTGAAACTTAGTGAATGTCACAGATGCTCTTAAATAACTTCAACGTACCACTTAAGAACAAATCTGTTCATTCATTCATTCGTTAGTGCTTCTTGCATTGAAGCCCAATAAATCTACAAACCAAAATATCAAACTATTCCTTTAAGACGAAGAACCGCAGCAGCAAACTGAACAAAGTTGAAGCATGAAGACTCAGAATCAACATAAATATTAGTATTTTATTGCTCCCTTCACATTTACAGTGTGTTTCTGATTGGTTCCCTGCAGGATCAATACTGAGTCACATGTTCAAACTCAAACTGTGACACATTTGCATAGTTTTCACACAGGAAGCGTTCAGTAACTATAAAAAAAACACAAACAAGCAACAAAACATTTGACATGTTTACATCCTCACTTCCAAACTCTTCAGTTTAACATGTATTCACACTGAGATACATTTATATTCAACCAAAACACAAGATGAAAGCTTCCTGCTGCATTTCTATGACTCGTTCCTGTAGATACACTGTAGTACGTTCTATAGATACATCTGACTGTATTTACACTATATACACATTTATACACTATCAACCATTAAAGCTAGAATATGTAATTATTCCACATTAAAATGTCTAAAAACAACTAGACCTATGCTATATATGTTGTTGAGTTGTGTTCTTACATTCAAACTCAGAGAAATCTGTAATTTAATCAAAGTAACGGACCGTTTAATTTGGTCGCCTGTCGATGACGTCATACCTCCTCTACCAAAGAGTAAACACGCACCAGATGCATACGGCGGCGCTGTGTTTGTCCGCTACAATGGCGTCTACCAAAGAGTAACTTACACACATACAAGATAATACATCGGCGTTGTGGTTGTTCCACATAAACTGTTATAAATGGACTTTTATTCAGTTTTAAGACACATTTTCATGATAAATTTAGGTGTTTTTTAACTATATCTTTTAGCCGGAAGAAGGATTTTAGTCATTGGACGTCTGGATCTTAAGTTATCAGAGAAATAAACTGGACAAACGTTAGCAGCAGCTCGGCTAACAGCCCCTCCAGGAAGTCCGGTGGTCGCTGAACATCGTCGGAGAAATATTGATTTTTTAGGTGAAACAGCTTTAATTAGGATTTAACAACGAAGACAACAACTCCCATGATCCCTTGCTACTTCACACTGTCATCACACTCCGTCTTTTGTTATTGTTTTGATTGAGACGCCTAGCGGCTGAAATGACATATTGTGCGTTTAAAACTACATAAACACAACATACATATTGATGTAACTGTGCTGCCTGCTGTTAGTGTTTTTCTCTCTGATTTGCTTTAGTGTGTAAAATGAGCTGCTGTTTGTTGGTAAAGTTCAACATGTGGACTCAGTGTTGAACTGTGCAGAGAACCAATCAGAAGAAAAACTGTAAACTGTTCCTTTAATCAGCTGATAAATAGAATTATGTTCTTTAACAGTTTATGAGACTCTGCTGTCGGTCAGTACAGGCTGTGAATCGGTAAGATCGAAGTGTTTTTGGTCATTTCCATGAGTTTCTGTTTCAGTGTTTGTTTCTGGACTTTAAACCAGACGTATCGAGGGTTTTCTACGGGAGGCGGCTCTCCCGTCCCCGTCCACTCCACCTTCTCTCCGTCCTCGTTGCGTTGGACGCGGTCGGGCGTCAACGCCACCAGCGTGTTGAAGCAGACGCCGTCGGTCTCGCCGTGCTGCCGGCCGTTGTGCTGCAGGCTGAAGACGCCCAGCGTGTTGACATCGTGGTCGTAGTACGACGACGGCATGGCTTCCTGCACCACCATGTTGGCCGCCCACGTCACCGCGTGGGTCTTCACCGCCGCCGCCGTGGGGAGGTGGAGCGCCGGGGCTGCGGGACAGAGGACGGAGTTTTAGTGTTTGGTTTTTAGACTCAGGACTGTGGAGTCTCCTGGTGAACTGTTTGCTACCTTTGATGAGCAGGATCCAGACCTGCTCTTGAGCGTTGGTGAAGACCAGGACGAGTCTCTGCAGCACGTGACGGCAGCTCAGGTCTACAGGTAATGTGACAGGATGCCAGGGAGTCTTACGGTACCTGAACGCAGCACAAAAGCCAGAGTTGCTATCAGAATTCACCTTCATCCCTTTTATCTATTTGTACGACTAATTTCACACCTGCTGAGTTCTTCATGAAATGAAACAAAACTGAGCAGCAGAGAAACACTGAGAGACTTTAAAGTCGTACTTGAGTCCACATTCGATGAGACGGAGGATGTCTCGTCCTCTCAGAGGGAGGACAGACTGTCTGTCCCACCAGGCGGCCTGAAGAGACTCCTGATCTGCTGCCGACAGACTCTTCATGGTTCCACCTGAGAGACAGCGAGTCCTCATCAGTACACAAGTACAAGTGTGTGTGTGTGTGTGTGTGTGTGTGCGAGCCCTCTGACCTGTGATGCGGGCCAGGAAGATGAAGCGGATCCACTGTGGTCCCTGCTCCTGGATCAGCAGCAAGGTGATTGGATCACAGTCAAACCCCGCCTCCTCCTTCACCTGTAGATGAACAGAGATGTAACTCAGGTAAACAGGACAGGTGTGTGTGTGTGTGTGTGTGTGTGTGTGTGTGTGTGTGTGTGTGTGTGTCTCACCTCCCTCCTCAGCGCCTCCTCCAGGCTCTCCCCCACCTCCACCCTCCCTGCAGGCAGGTACCACTGCTTATAACAGTCCTGCTTCGCCTCCTGCACCATCAGCACCTCCTCCTGATGGACACACACACACACACACACATAAAATACAAAACATAATAATAATAATATTAATAATCTTTATTCTGCACAAATGTGGAAACTTGCCTTTGGCTTCACCATTTGGTTTAAACACATCACAGTAAATCACAGGACAGACAGTAACAGACGTGGTTCCAGTGTGAACGGTGTTTATGAATAAATTAAGTTATTGCATTTGGTATGAAAGACTTTTTGTAAAATGTTCTTGGTTGCTGCAGCGACTCTACATCCCAGTTATTTCTCATCTTTCCCAATAATTTTACTGGTCGTGTTTTTGTTCTCAGCCCCCCGGAGACCAAACTACATAAACATATTCAACGTTAAAACACTTTCAACAAGAATTCTCTAGAATGTTCTTGCTCATATTGTATGAATCAAGCTCTGCGTTACTTTAGGAAACGCTTTAATTAACACATTTGAAAAAAAAAATCATGTATAATAAGAACTACATTATTTTTTTTATTGATTTATTTATGCAAATATGTATTTTTTCTTTTGATTTTGAACTTTCTTTATTATGAGTTAATGAATATTTTTTGTGTTAAATGTGTAAAAATTCCGTTGGAAAAAAATAAACTAATTAGAAAACAGACAGTGTTGTCTGATTATTTTAAAGGAACAGTTCAACACTTTGGAAAATCTTTGTTTCTGATGTTTCTCGTCTTTGTTTGAACATTTTAAACAGTCGGTACAGCTGCTGATTCTGCAACCGATCAACAAGAAAAAAACTGAATGTTTGATCAGATGCAGATTTTTGCATTTGGATTTTTTTTGATCGAATTTTATGCAGCTTTTTAATATTCAAAATAAAAACTCAAACACACAGAAGATAAATGAACAATGATCTCATGTGTGCATCACTTCAACCTGATGAATCTTTATATTAACGTCGCTACGAGAGCTGCAACAATCAGTCGATTGATCAATTAGTTGCCGACTATTAAATTAATCTCCAACATTCTGTTATCGATCGTTGTGACTCGTCCGTCTCGCAGTAATCTGCTACCTTGTCGTTGAAGATGACGGCGCAGACGATGAAGGTGACGGTCTTCCTCAGAGTGGCTGGTTTGCTCTGGTCCAGAGCCACGTCACACCCGGTGACCTCTGACCCCTGACCGCTCAGCAGCCTCTCAACCTGCTCCTCCACCTGCCGCCGCTCCTCCTCCGTCACCTCCATGGCTGCAGACACACACACACACACACACACACACACACACACACACACACACACACACACACACACATATTAAAGGATCATTCTGCTGATTTTCTGTATTTGTCTTCATGTTTGGATCCAAACTAACAATAAACTGATCTACTAACAAGTATTGTGTGTGTATCAAAGCTGATATATCTTATTCCTCCTCTGACAGTTTATTTAATAAAGGTTATAAATGGAACTCAAGTACAGTATTTTCTTTTTTATAGAACTTTGAGTCCTCATGGTTCTCATGTTCAGAAAATACATTAAACATTAAAGCTGAAGTCCAGTTATTTCTGTGATCTGCAGGAAGCTTTTTATCCAGGGGAGTGATGACATATGACTTTTCATTGGTAATAGCTTTAAATTCATCGCGTTATTCTCCTTTGCTTGCAATTTTTCTCAATTCCCGCAATTTCGCCGCAAAAAGAGACATAAAGCATCGCAAACTGTATCACACATTTTGAGAAAAGCAGCTGTAAAATCAAACATTTGCAGCTGCTGCTCTGTTTTGACATTTGACACCTTCACAGCAAACCGGAAGTAGTGAAACTCTTCCTCAATAATCACCAAAAAAAACCTTATTTTTGTGATTATTGTGATTTTCAGACAGTTTCCTCCTTCAGCGGATGAACGAAAACAAACTGTTCATCCATCATTCAGCACAGAGAACAAACATCCAGCTGAAGGAACAAGAAGAAAAACATGTATCTGAGAGGAAAGGGAACTTTAAGTTGACAGAAATTCGTGAATAATTTATCCGGTTTTTCCGTTTTTGAGACGTTTCCCGACAGGAAGTGAAATCTGTCAAACACTCGGAATAAAATCACAAATTAAACTACGGACCTTCGTGTGGTTCCCTGCTCTGTCAGCTCCTCTCTGCTTCCTGCTGCTGCTGCTGCTCTGTTTTGACATCTGACACCTTCACAGGAAACCGGAAGTACTGAAGCTCTTCCGGTTCGGACGTTTCAAAACAGAAGCATCGATGCATATTTATTAACACTAGCACAGTTTGACCCATGCTATATGCTGTCTGTATTTACATAATGATGTACTAACATTTAACAACGCCTGTTAATCGTTAACAAAAGCTCTCAGTGGCCTTTCTACTGCGTCGGGCGCATAAATTGGTATTTTATGTTGAAGTCATTTACCGGAAGTCAGTTGTATTGTAACGTGTCCGGCTTCACGCCGTGTCGTAACGTTTGTTAAGGTCACTGTTTACATCATTCAACGACTCTAACAATAAGTCTTCTCTCTCTGATGATCTGCTGACAAACAGACACAAACTGGTGAGTTCACATTTTAACTGTTTAATTACGAGTTAACGTCGTTTTAGTTTAATTAAGTGTTTGCAGCTTACTGAGAGTTTCTGATTGGTTTTATTGCAGTTAAAATCAGTAACAGTGGTGGAAAGTAACGTTAACTAAGTATATTTACTTCAGCACAGTTTGCTGTATCGGTACTTTTCCACCACTGCCCAGTAATAGTACTGGTTTGCTACTGGTTTTACTGCTAGTACTAGTAGCAGCCTACTAATATTTAAACTACTAGTTTTAACTGTACTCCCGCTACTGCCACCAGTACCACCAGATAATTGATCACTATTCAAATCAACTAATATTTTCTGATTGATTGGTAATTCTGTTATAAATGAGCAGCATTAATACTAATGTTGAGGATGAGCTGAGACCATGATGGTCAAACAGTACAGAGAGTACTAAACAAAATGTTATTTATTCTGTCTTATGTAGTTTTTCTGTCTTTTTTTGTCTGTTATTGTACATAATTAGATTCTTTTACTCTTGCAGGGTTAAAGTTCAGAGATCAGATTCTTCACAGGACGTCCTGCTTCTCAGCCAATCAGAGCTCCGCCTGCCCCCCTGCGCCGGGCTCAGAGACGGGGCTGTTTGTAGAGTCGCAGCCTGAAATATTAACAGAAAAGAGACAGAGCGGAGCATCGTGGTGCGTTCAGAGTCCTCGGTGTTCCTCCTCTAAACGGTCTGTGTTGAGTTTTAAATGTGACAAACACAGTCAGAGCTCAACGTCGCCTTCAGTGTCAGTGTGCATCGTAAATCTGCCCTCAGACTGACATCAGAAGAAGATCAGTCATCTCCTGAGAGCTGAAAACTGTTCTGACTTTGTATTTGTAGGGAGAAGTTGGACATTAGAGGAGCTGCAGTTAAATATACTCCAGAGGTGTCAACATGTCCTTCTAGCTTCCTGCAGACCTGCTTTCTGGTTATTTCTCTGTTGTTAAAGAAGATTCTGTCTCGTCTGATGTCGCGACACAGCAAGCTGCAGAAGCAGGTTCTGGCTCTGTACCGGCAGTTCCTGCGAGCCGGCCAGGACAAACCGGGCTTCATCCCCCGGATCCGCGACGAGTTCCGAGAAAACGCTCGTATCAAGAAGACGGACGTGATGCACATCGAGTATCTGTACCGACGTGGCCAGAGGCAGCTGGAGCAGCTGAAGGACACCAACACCAAACAGCTGGGCTCCTTCTCCAAACCCAAAGAGCAGAGCTGACCTCTGACCTCTGCACCACGTCATGTGACCCTGAAACACACCGACAAATACCTCACAAAGACAGTTATCACTGAAATATCATGCTGAGATGCTGCGTTCAAGTCCACTGGGGAAACACATTTCCTGCTGAGGCTGCTCAATGTGAAAAAAAACATGTGATGTGATAAACTTAATTAAAGAGTGACATGAACTGTGATACAGACATTTAACTGTCTCTGAATAAACGTCGTTTGACTTCATACAACTGTAACAAGAGACTCTGTAATGTGGACAAAACTGTGATGTGGAAAAAATTAATATTGTAGTAATTACCACAGTAAAATTACCCATAATTCAGTGTGTTTATATGCACCAAGTATCCTGGTTAAGGCTGGAGTACTCTGACAGAGACCAGGATACTGTTGCCTGTAAACACCAGGGGCCACATGCATAAAACTCAGAAGCCAGAAGCCAGAAATATGCAGCTGTATTCTTTTTTATCAGATTTATAAAGCTGTGCGTACGCAGTCATTGTGGAACTGGGCGTGTGAGCCTCATTACTACTCCCACAATAAACCATTAATGGATGAAGATGCCCTGAATCAGCTGTTTCATATCAATTCGCCGCCTGTGTTGCACCAGTGATGATCTCCTACAGCAGAACAGCTGTTATTACATATCAGTTTCATGCATGTGGCTCCAGATCCAGGTGTCTGATCATGTGACTCATCAACTCAAGTATCAAAGTAGTTAGTCAGTAAAACAAGAAACATGATGTAATGATGATCAACAAGCTGAAATAAAGGAAAGTCTGACTGAAGACATGCAGAGTTGAGCTGCAGCTCAGCAAAATGTCAAGTAAAACGGTAAATGGACTGTACTTGTATGGCGCCTTTCTAGTCTTTCAACCGCTCAAAGCGCTTTTTACACTACGAGCCACATTCATACACCGAATGTATACAGGGGGGCTACCATGCAAGGTCCCAACCTGCCTATCAGAGGAATCTAATCATTCACACACTGATGGAACAGCCGTCAAGTCAAGTCAATGACTGTATTCGTCCGGTTTGAAACTGTTTCTGAGCGACTGCCGGCGGAGGATTTCCTCCTTCCTGAGACGCGTTATGGTAAAAACATGTTGGTGCAGCACATGTAGTAAAACTGCAACAGTACAGAGAAGATTGGTGCGGTCATGAATTTTAAAGATATTTTTAACACAATGCAATCTAATAGCTGTTTCACAGATAGAGTATGAAAGTTATCAATAAAACCATTAGCGATGATTAGGCCCAGAAAGTGAAATGTGCAATAAATTGCTGTTTATTTAAATGTATTTCACGTTTGTCAATACTTCCTGCCAGTTTATAACAATCACTCCCAATAATATAACTAATGACTCGTGGATAAGCAGCAGAGAAATAATGGATGGATGGATGGATGGATCAAGTCAAATAAGTTTTTGGGCTGATAGACCATCAAAACATCCATTGTTTTTCTGCTGCATGTCTCTTTCAGGCCGTATTCATACCAGGCAGTGCACCACTGCAAGGCTGAGCAGAGGTGTGTGGGGCTGTTTGTGCTCTAGAACGTAATCACTGTGAAACAATCAGAAAATAACGTTTTATTGATCACAAACGACACAAAATCCTGTGTAAACTTGTAATTGATTTCCGTGGGTGGCTCCTCTGATTGGATTAATTGAATTTGCTGCTTTAATGCTCCTTAATAATGTAGCCAGTCAGCTCAATGACATGTGAACACAGCGGGCTAAAGTGAAGTTTACTCGACGAGGATGGGATTCGAACCCACGCGTGCAGAGCACAATGGATTAGCAGTCCATCGCCTTAACCACTCGGCCACCTCGTCTGTTGATGGGGTTTAAATGTCCATACAGCCGTGGCGTTGTATGGACAATCTGTGAAACACATTGACGCCGGGTAACGTAGCGGTGGTGAGAGCAGTCAGAGTCACAGGACTGAAGGTGTGAATAGTTGAGGAACCTCTTTGGAAGGATTGAATCATAGCTGACAATCTAACAGCCCGTTCACACATACAGACTCCAACACTGGAGACACAACAGGACGCCTTTCATTATCACGTAGACTCTCAAAAACTGCCACTGCTGCTCAAAGAGAAGTAGAGAAAAGTTCAACTTTATGCAGAAGTTAAGACGAGAGGGGGAGATTGAAAAAAAAGATGTGTGGGAATGCTATTAAAAAGACAAATACATCTGATTGACAAGAGCCGTGACACTGTTTACATAAAAGTTGGTAAGCCGTTCAAGTAAAGGCGTGGACTGCCCGTCCACCTCAAGGTGTAATTATCAGTCTTTACAGCTTGAGCACCTGGTGTGGAAGTTGCATGTGCATATGCATGTCACATGTAAAAGGACTCTCTCTATCTCAATTAATCGCACAGATGGGGTTGTTTGTTGTAGTGCATGAGAAAGTTCCAAGGACTATTACACAAAGAAAGTAAGAAAGACTTGTGGAGAATGCGGGCATCGATCCCGCTACCTCTCGCATGCTAAGCGAGCGCTCTACCATTTGAGCTAATTCCCCTATGATCTAAAAAGCACTCTCTTCACTTTTAATCACTCCCCCCTGCAGTCTTGAAATGTGGCTTTTCTTGTTAACTTGTAGTCGTGTAGAGACAGAAGATTGAATTGAACATGACTTTATGAGGATGGCATTGGAACAGATGTGTGAAGATCACGATGGATTAGCAGGTCTTCACACAGACCTGGAAGGTCTGGAGGGTTTCATTGGTGTCTTTCTTCTATCTTCTGTTCCTTGTAGAGGAATTAGCTCATATGGTAGAGCGCTTGCTTCGCATGTGAGAGGTAGCGGGATCGACGCCCATGCTCTCCAAAAGACTTTAAAGCATTTCTTCTATTTATGTAGGGAAAGTCCAGCTAACGTGGAGAACCAGTTTTACAGCTGAACATGGGTAAGATGATCATAATCAGAAAGGTCTGAATGAAGCATCAATAGTACCCAAACGACACAAAGTCCTGATTGGTGCGAATCAATCTTTGTGCGATTGGATGAGTTGAATTCACTGCCTTAAATGCTGCCGCATTGAAGGCCTTAATCATGGAGCCAGTTAGCTCGACGACATGTAACTCGACGAGGATGGGATTCGAACCCACACGTGCAGAGCACAATGGACTAGCAGTCCATCGCCTTAACCACTCGGCCACCTCGTCTGTTGATGGTGTTTAAATGTCCATACAGTTGTGGTGGCGTTGTATAGACAATCTGTGAAACACAGTGAGGTTGGGTAACATGGCGGTGGTGAGAGTGGGTGTTCAACTTTATGCAGAAGTTAAGACGAGAGGGGGAGATTGACAAAAAAGATGCATGGTAAGAAAAAACATGCCAGCAGAGTGCTGACGTTACACGTAAGAGGACTCTCTTTATGTCAATTAATTGTACAGACGGGGTTGTTTGTTGTAGTGCACAAAAAAGTTCCAGGGACTATCACATAGACACAGTATAAGAGTCTTCTGGAGAATGCAGGTATTGATCCCGCTACTTCTCACATGCTAAGCAAGCACTCTACCATTTGAGCTAATTCCCCTGTGTTTGAAAAAATATCCCAGATATCAATCAGGCCAGGTACAAAAGAATGATTTTCACAAATTGGGATGTCTACATATATTTTTAGGGCTGCTTCCAGATTTTTGTAGTCTGATAATAAAAATCTGATAATATGACTTATTTAAGGTTCTGTATGTAGAAATCAGAAATTCCTTCTCATTAGTGACACCTGTGGCCGTTAAATGAGCTGTAGTCAACATACTGAAGACTGTTGCAGGTGATGTCTTTTTTCTTGCTAACAATTTCCATAATTACATAAAACATCTCTAACATTGTGTTTTGCACCGAGCTTCAGAAAAGCATCTCTCACTCCCAGTCAGTCAGCAATCAGTCCACAGGCTGATACAGACAACTGAGAAAGTTGGGGCAGGTCTCATTTTTTTATGTTATATTACTACCTGATCACTCATTGGCAATAAAAAACGATTAATACGTGTAAATTTCTTCAAAATTCTACATACAGAACCTTTAACTGTAGTGGGGCTATTGAGGAGAGCGGGTGAGGAAGTCTTTCTGCAAAGCAGTCATTCAGGAATCTGTGATAGAAAGGGGGCCTTTTTTCCTTCATGCAAAAATGGATAAATGAGCAGCTCAATAATACATTTTAAAGTTTTGTTGGGTAAAACCACCTGTATCCTGTGGTTTAGTTAAGTGTTTTTTAGAAATTCTGATGGTTTTATACTTCCAAATAATTATATAATAATTGAATCCAATTGCTCAGTGTAAGACTGAGCAATAAAACATGGCATTGACTGGAAGGGATGGAGATTGCATTAATCTTCCCAACCAGAGAGATTAGAAGGGTTTCCAGAGTCAATATTAAGTTTAACTTGCTCAATTTTGTTTTACCAATTCAATCATAGGAGATCATGTGGATTTTTTTTTACAATTACACCAAAATATGAAAAGTTGTTATAGGCTTTTTTAAATAGGAGGAATGGACTATCAATAAGTTATATTAACCACTGTAGAAACTGGCATTAATTCACTCTTGTCCCAGTTGATAGAAAATTTTGAGAGATGAACAAAATTATTAATTAGAGTCAGAACAGGGGGGTGTTGATGCTTGCAGGTTGGGGACGTATAACTCTGTGTTCTACTGCAAGCGAGCGTCTGACTATCATGTCACATCAGACGCTCTCTGTCCACACCGAATCCGTTAAATATTTCTGCACCACTGTTACATCACACTAACAAGCCACGGTACTTATCAGCTGTGTGCTTGAAATCAGACTGGAGACGTAACCGCTCAAGTAAAAGTTGGGTGAGCACTTGCTATCTTCCTAAGTTTGTACTTTACTTTAAATACAGAAAATACTCATTTTATATTGTGATATTTAGAGGTTCCTTTACTGGAGATGACACACAATATAGCCAACAACAAGTAGGTTGTTATTAGCGATGGTCATTTACCTCGATAAGGCTACTCCAGCTCAGTTATGAGACCAGTAAGCCAGACTGTAACCATAGAAACGTATGTGTAACTAGGGATGTGGCAAGAAGAGGCTGACCTTTTACCATTCAAATGTTAAACTTCACCCAAAAAGACAACTTTGTTTTTGTTGTTTTTGAACAGAACCCTTTTACAGTCGGCAGCAGTTGAGGGAAGTTGCTGCTATTTTTCTCCTCCAGCAGAATAAGGCGATGGGTCCGTCCTCTGAACCTGCCGCGAAAGCAGCAGGGGTATTTCTGTAACCTTGTGCAGGAATTGACATTTAACAGCAAAAAATTCCAACATTATTTCAGGATAAGCGCTGCACAATTAGAGGAGGTGTTGTCATATGTAGGTCAGGACCTTTGCAAACAAAGGACCACCTATCTAGATCCTATTGAGGCAAAACAGAGATTGGATATCACATTGAGGAAAATGAAAAAGACAAGATTTAGGTAAAAAGTATTATTTTTTATTTATTCCATTCAAAATTCTTCCAGTAAATTTGGTCAATTAAACTGATAAAACTCGTAATAATAGATACATTAAGAGACGGTAATAAATAATAAGAACACAGCATAGAGCACAGGAGTTAATACCAGTTCAAAGATTGACATTTCAAAGGCTGATTACTGGTGGTGTTTGGGTTGTTGAAATAGTAAGGGCTGGGGTGGGCTGGGATGTTTCGGTGGGAGGGTGAAAAACCTGGTTGCTATCCCAATTTAAAATTAAGGCCAACAGCTGTGCTTTCAGCTGGCCTTTGTTAGTTTTGACTTGCTTGAACTCCAGCAGTAAACTTAGCAAAAACGTTTCGTCTGGGTCTGGGTTGAATAGGTGTTTTAAGAATTTCATAGAGGTCTTCATTACAGGTTTCTGTGGTGGATTCGCTTGTTTCCTTCTTTTGGAGCTGTAGTAGTGACCCTCCCTCTTCCTCTCTCTCTCTGCTCTCTCCCCACTTTCCATACCTCCAGACCTCTCTCCTCCTCCTCCTCCTCCTCCTCCTCCTCCTCTGTCCTACATCTCCCTGGTCGAGGCTGCTTTTAGAGCTGAAAGTAGAAACACTCATGTCAGCACAGTGACATCTAGTGGTTTGTAGAAGTTACAGCAGCCCTTCAAGACTGGAGCTGAAACACCTCTCTGATTTTAAGAGTTTTAGTCTCATGTGTGCAATAAAAGTCCAAGAGTGTCAGACTGTTTCCTGGACACCACTGGGGCCATTGAAAAGCACGTGAAAAGTTTCCTCCCTCAACCAATCGAAGAAACCTGGTGCTATGGTGGCCAGGGGCTTCTGAGAGAAGTGGCAATTTCCCAATTGCATTGGAGTGCTTGATGGGAAGCATAACAATCATAGCTCCAGCGAGGAGTGGAATTCTCTATTTTAATTATAGAGGGACTTTCTCGACTGCACAGCTGGCCCTTTTGGATGCAAACTACAGGTTCCTGGTAAGTCAAATAGGGGATTTTGGCAGAACCAGCAATGGTGGTGTGTTCAGAAACTCCGCCCTGCGCAGGGGGCTGGAGAACAACACCCTCCATGTACCACCACCAACATCCCTGCCAGGCACTGAGTTCCTGGGGCAGGTGCTGCATGTCATAGTGGCTGACGCAGTATTTCCCCTAAAGCCATTTCTCCTGAAACCCTTTGAAGGACGAAACCTCTCGGGACAGAGCCACATATAACTACAGGCTGTCGAGGGCTCTCATGACAGTGGAGATGGCCTTTATTGTGCTGGCGGCGAGATGGAGGATCTTCCGCTGTATAATACACATCAATGGAGAAAGCGGACCTCCTGGTTGTGGCAGCCTGTATTCTGCATAACTGTCATAAGGCCTGGTGATGCAGAATGCAGGCTGCTGTGGGAAGGTGAAAACCTGCAGTCAGTGAATAACCATGTGATCTGCAGTGGTCAGGAGGCATTTGATGTGTGGGATAATTTGTGCAGTATTTTTCTGAGGTATAAACACACATCCAGGAAACGATATTAACACCTGCCATCTGCCAAATGCTGAGTAAATGTTGTCTGTGGCTGGCAGATAGGTTTTTCTTAGTCTTTCAGTCAGTATTCAGTATGCTGACACTGCCTTTAAACTCTCTGTGCAGTACATCAATTTTATGCTCTGTATCGAAACTATGTTAAATTGCATCGTCCCTATCAAATAAAATAAAAAATAAAAAATAAAATAAATAAATCCTGTCTTATTTGTCTTAGTCTTATTTGGTTACATAATACAGCTCTGTTGTGTTAATTTTAGGTTTATTTTAATAGTTTCACTTGTTGCACCTTTTGGATGATTTATTTGTAAATATATTTTATACAGTCTTTTAATTGTGCGTTTGTATTTTGCTGTTTTGTGTTTTTCTTTTTATATTTGTGAATATGCAGGGGAGGAGGAGGTTGTCGGTAACTTTGAGGAGGGCTGTTTCTGTGCTGTGAGTGGAAGAGAAGTGCAGAGAGGAGCTAAACGGGTTGAAAGGAAAATTAGCTCCAATGGTAGAGCACTTACTTTGCGTGTGAGAGGTAGCAGGAACGATACCCTCGTTCCTTGGGAGACTTTACCCAAGCAGCAACTATCACAGCTTGAAGCTGAAGCCACTATGGAAGTACCTTAAAGTGCAATGCCACTGATGACCATTTTTACACCTGGTCATGTGTAAGAGGACCAGAAGGGTCTGGATGAAGTATCAATTGGAAAGAAATGATGCAAAGTCCTGAGTAAATTTGTGTTTGACTTTGCCCCCTTCAGTAGCTCCTGATTGGATTTGCTGCTTTAAATGTTCCTTAATAATGGAGCCAGTTAGCTTGATGCCATGTAAACACAGCAGACTAAAGTCAGGTTGACTCGACGAGGATGGGATTCGAACCCACGTGCGCAGAGCACAATGGATTAGCAGTCCATCGCCTTAACCACTCGGCCACCTCGTCTGTTGATGGGGTTTCAATGTCCATACTCCCCCCTGCAGTCTTGAAATGTGGCTTTTCTTGTTAACTTGTAGTTGTGTAAAGACAGAAGATTGAATTGAACATCACCTGACGAGGATGGCATTGGAACAGAGGCGTGAAGAGCGCAATTGATTAGCAGGTCTTCACACAGACCTGGAAGGTCTGGAGGGTTTCATTGGTGTCTTTTCTAAGTGGAGACACCAAATAGAGATAGGTTTTCCCCTCACCAGGAACAGGAATCTTGCACAGGGGAGGAAGGGAGAGAAGTGCAGCACGGAGCAAGATATCTTCTCTTTCTTCATAGGGGAATTAGCTCAAATGGTAGAGCGCTCGCTTCGCATGTGAGAGGTAGTGGGATCGATACCCACATTCTCCAAAAGACTTAACTGTTCCTTCTACTTATGTAGGGAGAGTCCAGTTAATGTGGAAAACCAGTTTTACATCTGAACGTGGGTAAGACAGTCGCAATCAGAAAGGTCTGGATGAGGCATCCATAGGACCCAAATGACACAAAGTCCTGAGTGGAAGAGGGAGAGAGAGTGGGAGAAGGAAAGAGGTCCCGGGAGACCCGACTGTCCATCGCAGAGAGGCCTGGCTGCAGGGGCTGTTAGGTGGGGCTGAAAACTTGGTGACGTAGTGACATGCACGGGGCTGGTTGGTGAACTGCTGTAGCTGGCCAGCTAAGCACTAATTCGCTAGCCGGCTGGGCCACCGCTAGTCATTCACAACAGCTCCCAGGAATTCTCTGTTTTCTCATTTTGACATTTATACACAGCTCATTCAAAGAGGTAGCAGTATCGTGGTCTCCTCTCATAACTGAGTGCAAAGCAGCTCTCTGTTGTGGAGCAGCTTTTACTCTGACAGAGGAGGGTAAAACCAGTCAGTGGTGCAACACATCCAACATGCTACGATAGCTTCCTCCAATTTGGACTCTCTGTTCCCTCCTAGGTATCAGGGATCTCTTCCAAGAAGGCTCACACTTGGTCAGCAGTGTGTGGATTGATTTTGCCCCCTTGAACCAGACCCACTGATTGGATGAATTGAATTTACTGCTAGGTCTTAATCATGGAGCCAGTCATCTCGATGACATGGAAACACAGCAGATTTAAGTGAAATTGACTCGACGAGGATGGGATTCGAACCCACGCGTGCAGAGCACAATGGATTAGCAGTCCATCGCCTTAACCACTCGGCCACCTCGTCTGTTGATGGGGTTTCAATGTCCATACAGTTGTGGCGTTGTATGGACAATCTGTGAAACGCATTGACGTCGGGTAACGTGGCGGTGGTGAGAGCGGTCAGAGTCACGGGACTGAAGGTGTGAATAGTTGAGGAGCCTTTTCAGAAGGATTGAATCATAGCTGACAGTCTAACATCCCGTTCACACATACAGACTCCAACACTGGAGACACAACAGGACGCCTTTCATTATCACGTGGACTCTCAAAAACTGCCACTGCTTCTCAAAGGGAAGTTGAGAGAACTTCAACTTTATGCTGAAGTTAAGACGAGAGGGGGAGATTGAAAAAAGAGATGTGTGGGGAAAAAAAACATGCCAGCAGAGTGCTGATGTTACATGTAAGAGGACTCTCTCTATCTTAGTTCTGAATTAATTGTAAAGGTGAGATTGTTTGTTGTAGTGCATGAGAAAGTTCCAGGGACTATTACATAGACACAGTAGGAAAGACTTGTGGAGAATGCGGGCATCGATCCCGCTACCTCTCGCATGGTAAGCGAGCGCTCTACCACTTGAGCTAATTCCCCTATAATCTAAAAAGCACTCTCTTCACTTTTAATCACTCCCCCCTGCAGTCTTGAAACGTGGCTTTTCTTGTTAACTTGCAGTCATGTAAAGACAGAAGATTGAATTGAACATCACCTGACGAGGATGGCATTGGAACAGAGGCGTGAAGAGCGCAATTGATTGGGAGGTCTTCACACAGACCTGGAAGGTCTGGAGGGTTTCATTGGTGTCTTTTCTAAGTGGAGACACCAAATAAAGATAGGTTTCCCCCCCATCAAGAACAGGAATCCTGCACAGGGGAGGAAGGTAGAGAAGTGCAGCACGGAGCAAGATATATTCTCTTTCTTCATAGGGGAATTAGCTCAAATGGTAGAGCGCTCGCTTCGCATGTGAGAGGTAGTGGGATCGATGCCCACATTCTCCAAAAGACTTAACTGTTCTTTCTACTTACGTAGGGAAAGTCCAGTTAATGTGGAAAACCAGGTTTACAGCTGAACGTGGGTAAGGCAGTCGTAATCAGAAAGGTCTGGATGAGGCATCCATAGGACCCAAATGACACAAAGTCCTGAGTGGAAGAGGGAGAGAGAGCGGGAGAAGGAAAGAGGTCCCGGGAGACCGGACTGTCCATCGCAGAGAAGCCTGGCTGCAGGGGCTGTTAGGTGGAGCTGAAAACTTGGTGACGTAGTGACATGCATGGGGCTGGTTGGTGAACTGCTGTAGCTGGCCACCGCTAGTCATTCACAGCAGCTCCCAGAGTTTCTCTCTGCTGTTCCGTTTCCTTATCTTGACATTTATACACAGCTCATTCAAAGAGGTAGCAGTATCGTGGCCTCCTCTCATAACTGAGTGCAAAGCAGCTCTCTGTTGTGGAGCAGCTTTTACTCTGACAGAGGAGGGTAAAACCAGCCAGCGGTGCAACACATCTAGGATAGCTTCCTCCATTTTGGACTCTCTGTTTCCTCCTAGGTATCATAGGGATCTCTTCCAAGAAGGCTCACGCTTGGTCAGTGGTGTGTGGATTGATTTTGCCCCCTTGAACCGGACCCACTGATTGGATGAATTGAATGTACTGCTGTAAATCAAGGTCTTAATCATGGAACCAGTCAGCTCGATGACATGGTCATCACATTAAAGTGAAATTGACTCGACGAGTCATCCAACATGCTACGATAGCTTCCTCCATTTTGGACTCTCTGTTCTCTCTTAAGTATCATAGGGATCTCTTCCAAGATGGCTTGTGATTGGTCGCTGGTGTGCAGATTGACTTTGCCTCCTTGACCGGATCCTCTGATTAGATGAGTTGAATTCACTGCCTTAAATGCTGCCGCGTGGAGGCCTTGATGGAGCCAATTAGCTCAATAACATGTAAACACAGCAGACTAAAGTCAAACTGACTCGACGAGGATGGGATTCGAACCCACGTGCGCAGAGCACAATGGATTAGCAGTCCATCGCCTTAACCACTCGGCCACCTCGTCTGTTGACAAGGTTTCAATGTCCATACAGCCGTGGCGTTGTATGGACAATCTGTGAAACACGTTGACGTCGGGTAACGTGGCGGTGGTGAGAGCGGTCAGAGTCACGGGACTGAAGGTGTGAATAGTTGAGGAGCCTTTTCAGAAGGATTGAATCATAGCTGACAGTCTAAACAGCCCGTTCACACATACAGACTCCAACACTGGAGACACAACAGGAAGCCTTTCATTATCACGTGGACTCTCAAAAACTGCCACTGTTACTCAAAGGGAAGTTGAGAGAACTTCAACTTTATGCTGAAGTTAAGACGAGAGGGGGAGATTGAAAAAAGAGATGCGTGGGGAAAAAAAACATGCCAGCAGAGTGCTGACATTACATGTAAGAGGACTCTCTCTATCTTAGTTCTGAATTAATTGTAAAGGTGAGATTGTTTGTTGTAGTGCAGGAGAAAGTTCCAGGGACTATTACATAGACACAGTAGGAAAGACTTGTGGAGAATGCAGGCATCGATCCCGCTACCTCTCGCATGCTAAGCGAGCGCTCTACCATTTGAGCTAATTCCCCTGTCGTCTAAAAAGCACTCTCTTCACTTTTAATCACTCCCCCCTGCAGTCGTGAAATGTGGCTTTTCTTGTTAACTTGTAGTCATGTAAAGACAGAAGATTGAATTGAACATCACCTGACGAGGATGGCATTGGAACAGAGGCGTGAAGAGCGCAATTGATTAGGAGGTCTTCACACAGACCTGGAAGGTCTGGAGGGTTTCATTGGTGTCTTTTCTAAGTGGAGACACCAAATAAAGATAGGTTTTCCCCCCACCAGGAACAGGAATCCTGCACAGGGGAGGAAGGGAGAGAAGTGCAGCACGGAGCGAGATATCTTCTCTTTCTTCATAGGGGAATTAGCTCAAATGGTAGAGCGCTCGCTTTGCATGTGAGAGGTAGTGGGATCGATGCCCACATTCTCCAAAAGACTTAACTGTTCCTTCTACTTATGTAGGGAGAGTCCAGTTAATGTGGAAAACCAGTTTTACAGCTGAACGTGGGTAAGACAGTCGCAATCAGAAAGGTCTGGATGAGGCATCCATAGGACCCAAATGACACAAAGTCCTGAGTGGAAGAGGGAGAGAGAGCAGGAGAAGGAAAGAGGTCCCGGGAGACCCGACTGTCCATCGCAGAGAGGCCTGGCTGCAGGGGCTGTTAGGTGGGGCTAAAAACTTGGTGTCGTAGTGACATGCATGGGGCTGGTTGGTGAACTGCTGTAGCTGGCCACCGCTAGTCATTCACAGCAGCTCCCAGAGTTTCTCTCTGCTGTTCCGTTTCCTTGTCTTGACATTTATACACAGCTCATTCAAAGAGGTAGCAGTATCGTGGCCTCCTCTCATAACTGAGTGCAAAGCAGCTCTCTGTTGTGGAGCAGCTTTTACTCTGACAGAGGAGGGTAAAACCAGCCAGTGGTGCAACACATCCAACACGCTAGGATAGCTTCCTCCATTTTGGACTCTCTGTTCCCTCCTAGGTATCATAGGGATCTCTTCCAAGAAGGCTCACGCTTGGTCAGCGATGTGTGGATTGATTTTGCCCCCTTGAACCGGACCCACTGATTGGATGAATTGAATGTACTGCTGTAAATCAAGGTCTTAATCATGGAACCAGTCAGCTCGATGACATGGTCATCACATTAAAGTGAAATTGACTCGACGAGTCATCCAACATGCTACGATAGCATTTTGGACTCTCTGTTCTCTCTTAAGTATCATAGGGATCTCTTCCAAGATGGCTTGTGATTGGTCGCTGGTGTGCAGATTGACTTTGCCTCCTTGACCGGATCCTCTGAGTAGATGAGTTGAATTCACTGCCTTAAATGCTGCCGCGTGGAGGCCTTGATGGAGCCAATTAGCTCAATAACATGTAAACACAGCAGACTAAAGTCAAGCTGACTCGACGAGGATGGGATTCGAACCCACGTGCGCAGAGCACAATGGATTAGCAGTCCATCGCCTTAACCACTCGGCCACCTCGTCTGTTGATGGGGTTTCAATGTCCATACAGCCGTGGCGTTGTATGGACAATCTGTGAAACGCATTGACGTCGGCTAACGTGGCGGTCGTGAGAGCGGTCAGAGTCACGGGACTGAAGGTGTGAATAGTTGAGGAGCCTTTTCAGAAGGATTGAATCATAGCTGACAGTCTAAACAGCCCGTTCACACATACAGACTTGAACACTGGAGACACAACAGGACGCCTTTCATTATCACGTGGACTCTCAAAAACTGCCACTGCTGCTCAAAGGGAAGTTGAGAGAACTTCAACTTTATGCTGAAGTTAAGACGAGAGGGGGAGATTGAAAAAAGAGATGCATGGGGGAAAAAAACATGCCAGCAGAGTGCTGACATTACATGTAAGAGGACTCTCTCTATCTTAGTTCTGAATTAATTGTAAAGGGGAGATTGTTTGTTGTAGTGCAGGAGAAAGTTCCAGGGACTATTACATAGACACAGTAGGAAAGACTTGTGGAGAATGCGGGCATCAATCCCGCTACCTCTCGCATGCTAAGTGAGCGCTCTACCACTTGAGCTAATTCCCCTATAATCTAAAAAGCACTCTCTTCACTTTTAATCACTCCCCCCTGCAGTCTTGAAACGTGGCTTTTCTTGTTAACTTGCAGTCATGTAAAGACAGAAGATTGAATTGAACATCACCTGACGAGGATGGCATTGGAACAGAGGCGTGAAGAGCACAATTGATTAGGAGGTCTTCACGCAGACCTGGAAGGTCTGGAGGGTTTCATTGGTGTCTTTTCTAAGTGGAGACACCAAATAGAGATAGGTTTTCCCCCCACCAGGAACAGGAATCCTGCACAGGGGAGGAAGGTAGAGAAGTGCAGCACGGAGCGAGATATCGTCTCTTTCTTCATAGGGGAATTAGCTCAAATGGTAGAGCGCTCGCTTCGCATGTGAGAGGTAGTGGGATCGATGCCCACATTCTCCAAAAGACTTAACTGTTCTTTCTACTTACGTAGGGAACGTCCAGTTAATGTGGAAAACCAGTTTTACAGCTGAACGTGGGTAAGGCAGTCGTAATCAGAAAGGTCTGGATGAGGCATCCATAGGACCCAAATGACACAAAGTCCTGAGTGGAAGAGGGAGAGAGAGCGGGAGAAGGAAAGAGGTCCCGGGAGACCGGACTGTCCATCGCAGAGAAGCCTGGCTGCAGGGGCTGTTAGGTGGAGCTGAAAACTTGGTGACGTAGTGACATGCATGGGGCTGGTTGGTGAACTGCTGTAGCTGGCCACCGCTAGTCATTCACAGCAGCTCCCAGAGTTTCTCTCTGCTGTTCCGTTTCCTTGTCTTGACATTTATACACAGCTCATTCAAAGAGGTAGCAGTATCGTGGCCTCCTCTCATAACTGAGTGCAAAGCAGCTCTCTGTTGTGGAGCAGCTTTTACTCTGACAGAGGAGGGTAAAACCAGCCAGCGGTGCAACACATCTAGGATAGCTTCCTCCATTTTGGACTCTCTGTTCCCTCCTAGGTATCATAGGGATCTCTTCCAAGAAGGCTCACGCTTGGTCAGTGGTGTGTGGATTGATTTTGCCCCCTTGAACCGGACCCACTGATTGGATGAATTGAATGTACTGCTGTAAATCAAGGTCTTAATCATGGAACCAGTCAGCTCGATGACATGGAAACACAGCAGATTAAAGTGAAATTGACTCGACGAGGATGGGATTCGAACCCACGCGTGCAGAGCACAATGGATTAGCAGTCCATCGCCTTAACCACTCGGCCACCTCGTCTGTTGATGGGGTTTAAATGTCCATACAGTCTGGCTGGGCCACCGCTAGTCATTCACAACAGCTCCCAGGAATTCTCTGTTTTCTCATCTTGACATTTATACACGGCTCATTCAAAGAGGTAGCAGTATCATGGCCTCCTCTCATAACTGAGTGCAAAGCAGCTCTCTGTTGTGGAGCAGCTTTTACTCTGAAAGAGGAGGGTAAAAGAAGCCAGCGGTGCAAGTCATCCAACATGCTACGATAGCTTCCTCCATTTTGGGATCTCTTCCAAGAAGGCTTGTGATTGGTTGGTGGTGTGCAGATTGACTTTGCCTCCTTGACCGGATCCTCTGAGTAGATGAGTTGAATTCACTGCCTTAAATGCTGCCGCATGGAGGCCTTGATGGAGCCAATTAGCTCAATAACATGTAAACACAGCAGACTAAAGTCAAGCTGATTCGACGAGGATGGGATTCGAACCCACGTGCGCAGAGCACAATGAATTAGCAGTCCATCGCCTTAACCACTCGGCCACCTCGTCTGTTGACAGGGTTTCAATGTCCATACAGTTGTGGCGTTGTATGGACAAACTGTGAAAAAATCTCTTTGGCGGTCATGAGAGCGGTCAAAGTCACGGGACTGAAGGTGTGAATAGTTGAGGAACCTCTTTGGAAGGATTGAATCATAGCTGACAATCTAACAGCCAGTTCACACATACAGACTCCAACACTGGAGACACAAAAGGACGCCTTTCATTGTGATGTGGACTCTGAAAAAACTGCCACTGTTACTCAAAGGGAAGTTGAGAAAAGTTTATGCAAAAGGTCAGAGATTTCCTTGCAAGGCAGCTGGATTTGCGAGATCACAACATGAGGAGATCATGCAAGAATCCATCTTGTCAGGCTTCAATTGATGCACTTGTGTCTGAACCACCAGTGGTTTGGACCAATCAACGTCCTATCAGGATTCTTGTGTGACTTTGTGATCTCTTGAATCCAGCTGCCTCGCAAGGTAAGACAGTGATGGTTCATCCAATCACCTGCCAAGTATTTTTTGAAAGTGCCTGCCCTTTTCCAAACAGTTTCCAAGGATGACGTCTGTAGGAGAATTTACTGCTTTATATCATGGCCTTAATCATGGAGCCAGTTTGCTTGATGACATGTAAATACAGCAGGTTAAAGTGAAGTTGACTCGACGAGGATGGGATTCGAACCCACGCGTGCAGAGCACAATGGATTAGCAGTCCATCGCCTTAACCACTCGGCCACCTCGTCTGTTGACACTGTTTAAATGTCCATTCACTCATGTCACTGTTTGGAAAATCTATGAAACACAATGAAGTCAGTTGACATGGCAACTGAATATGTGAATCCTGAATGAATTGTACAGATTGGGTTATTTGTAGTTGTGCACAATAATGTTCTTGGGGATACTACATACACACAGAGGGAAAACCTTCTGGAGAATGCGGGCATCGATCCCGCTACCTCTCGCATGCTAAGCGAGCGCTCTACCATTTGAGCTAATTCCCCTGTGCAAAGCACAGAATGTGAAGCTCCAACTCTCAGCTGCTTCTCCTCTTCTGCTTCAGAATGTCAGTTCATGTTTCTCAAGCTGTTTTCAAACTTCAGCTTAAATATTTTCTCAGTATCAATGAATCTGACTAATTATGATATTGATTGTGGTGCAGAATAAGGTTCCTGGAATGTCATAAATGGGTGTCATGTGGACGGATGCAGAGGAAAGTTGTATCTTACTGACAAGGAGAAACAAAGGGTCAAGGGTCTTCTAGAGAATGCTAAGCAAGTGCTCTACCATTTCAGCTAATTCTCCTGTAACTAAAAGGAGCACTCCACCTAAAAATCTGTCTGATGACCTTCAATCACTCCCCTCCTGCAATCTTGAAATGTGGCTTTTCTTCAGTTTGTTATGTAATGTTGTTTTTTTTTAAATTTCTGACTGTGTGGAAACAGTCCCCCCTCCGTCCTCTGCTGCACCATAGACCATAGGCATTGCTATAATGCCCAGCTGCAGCACAGCTTCAATCAGCTCACCAAAGAGTTCCTGAGTCTGACGCTGGTTGAAAATTACACACAGCCCAGGAAGTACGCAGGTAACCTGTCTAGGAAGAGCTCATTTTGCACACAGGCAGGGACACACAGCCAATGGCTCTAACAGGCCAAATGAAGTAATCAGACATATCGTTCAGTGGAGCTTATTGAGGTGGAGTGCGTGTACTCCCAGACGGGCGCTATGCTGCAGCGGGATGTAGGCCGGGATCCCGACACTCCAGATGCGGCAAACAAGGCGGAAGAGGAGTGGGAGGACCAGTACAAGGAGGAGCAGGAGGACGAGGGGTTCCAGGAGGAACTGGAGGATATGAGGTTTGCGGGAGACCTCTGGCTGTCACAGCCTAGGGTTAGGGGTCAACCGCCCCCACCTCATCATTACAGTCGGGCCCTGTCACACCAGAGCCAGTGGAGGATGAGGAGGAAGACGTAAGCATGCTAAAAGTCTCTTGTCATTTATAATCATCGCCACACGGAGTGGCTGTGTGTTTATTGAAAACTTTTAACCAGCCTCTCAGTTTGTTGCAGGATGTACTTGGTCCAGACGGTCACAGAGGGTACCAGCATGCTGTCCGTCTGGCCCATGCCCTCGTAGAGCTGCGTCGCAGCAGGTGAGGGAGATAGCCGTACTCTGGCAGAAGCTGTCGGACAGGGACAAGGCTATCTCTTTCCCCCGCGCCACCAGGACTGGCTTGTCAAGGAGACGGGCCCACACACCAAGCGTTAACAGCATGATGCGGTAAGTGTAGCATGTGCATTTCAAACTAAAATGCTTTGTTCTTTATGTACTCAGTGTAAACACGGATCATCTCTCTCCCTCCCTGTGCAGGTCCTACATTGGCCGGGGTGCGGGTGCAGCACAGTCTCTGTGCAGCTGTGCCGCATACACTATGAGGGCCGTACTATTGTCGGGGTCCGGGTAAACCACTGGGCGGCTGTCAAGAGGGACAACTGTCTCATCAGAGACAATGTCTACAACAGCAAGGACCTCACAGCAGCCACCAACCTCCAGCTTTATGAGGTCAACCACCAGACCCTTCTGCAGTGGTAAGACTTGTGTGATTGTAAGAATGTTAACAGTGGAAGGAGATGCTGATGATGATCAGTATGATTGAATTTATTTCCATCAGGCACAACAAAAGGAGTCAGGACCCCAAAAAGGTCAAAGGTTAACTGATATTATACACAGTGACATGCTTCAAACATCAACCTCACATCATTGTTATCACTAGTTCATTATTGCTGCTGTTACATTTTGAAATGACCCGTCTCTGACAGCCATGTTCATCTTGTTGCCTGCAGACTGAAGCCGCCCAGCCTGCCAGGCTGCCTTCAAGCCAGAAAACTGCATGAACTGAAAGCAGGTGGGTAAATATTTCAAATAAAAATACTGATATACTGTAAATAATTATTGTAAACATTGCAAATACATCAGACATTACTTGTGAATATTTTACATACATAAAGCGCTGTACAAAGTTCAACTGCATTTCTCTGTTACACACATCACTATTATATTGTTCTGTACAGACAGACTGTACATAATGGAACATAATAGAGTCCTGAATGAAGAACACAATCACACTTTAGATTCCTGTCCTATTGTGTCATGAAGGTCGACACATCAGTTCTGTCTTTGTATTGCAAACAGTGTTGACTGAGGACCAGACAGTCGTCTGCTACAGCTGTTATTAATGTCACATATTAGACCTTCATTGTTATATAAATACTGTGGGACATTGCTGCCACCCTCTGTTCAGACTGTGGCACAAACAGCACAAACTGTAACTCATTTTGCACAAAACACTTGTCCTCAAAACCTTTTGTATTGAATTTCTTTGTATTTCTTTCTTATTGAAGTATTTTGTATCTGTTAGAAATCTCTCACTGTTGGCTTTTATTAATCATTGAGTTGAAAGGAATCAATTGAGTTGCATTTTTAAAAGTGAGATTCTCCTCTGTTCATTCTCACACTGCAGCCTCTGCTCTCTGTGTCCACACACACACACTCACACAGGTGTTGTCTTCAAGTCTGGCCTTCAACAGGTGACATTGATGACCATTGGTCAGAAAGTGCTGCTGTAAAATGCAGAGAGAGAATGCTGATTGGTTGAAGGAAACCTGGTTTTCTGGACATTTGGTTCAAAAAGCTGCCTGACATTATCCTGATTATTTCACTGTTTCACAGAGACAGTTGTTGGGCTTTAAAGGAGTGTGTTTGGTTATTAGCTATCATTTATAATTATCAGAGATAATTATGAATTATGAAATTAAAAATTATTAACTTAGTTAATAATGCGGGGCACCACCCGGAGACCGGGACTAATAACCAACTGTAAAGGTAGTCTCAAACAAAGTATTCACTTAAGGGGAGCTAATACCTGGTGTATCATCACCTCTAAGTGAATGGTGAAGGTGAAAGTCTGAGCACTGGCTCCCTCAATCAGTCATTTAGCACAATAACAGATGCACAATAATGACAAGAAACTTCTCTTTAAAGCTATAAATAGTATTTATTAACTTCCACAAGAACTAACAAGGTCAACAATTGTTTCAATCAACAAATACTATACTACCAACTAATACTAGCGAAAAACACATAAAACAGCAGCTGTGTAAAGGTAAATGGGTAAACTGAAGCATGTGTGTGTGTGTGTGTGTGTGCATGTGAGAGAGGATGTAAGAGTAAGTGTAAGCGTGTATGTGTATGTGCGTGTGAGTCACAAGATGGCCGACGTGGATCACGTGATGATACAAGTGACTCAAGATGGTGCGGCTTCCGGGGGAAGTCGTGTCACATGAGAACAACCGGCGGAAGACGCCGCAGAGTTCCAGTTAACAATAGCAGACAGCGCCGACCGGTGGTCGGTGGCGTTTCTGCACTCACGTGTCTGATGGCGGATAACAAAGGGGCAAGACGGCGCTATGGCCCTCTGTTATCTGACTATCAGATGTGTGGAAAACGTGCGTAGTTAGGTGGATGTGTAAGTGTATGTGCGTGTGTGTGGGTGTTAGTAAGAGAAGGAAAGAGAGGAAGGGAGATCGACTCTCGGTCCCGCGACCGTGAGGGGAGAGTAGCGGTTGCTTTGTCTACAGAGAGTGGGAGTATGGACGGTAGTCGGTACGCACGTTGTCTGGTTGTGGACTGACAAAGCAACTTACTTTCCACTTGCAGTGGCACAAACACAGAAATCCCAAATGGGATAACACAAACAGTTTAGCGTGGTGAGCACAAACTAAACAGGCAGCAACTTAAAATACACTCCTCAGAGTGCAGCAGCAAACGGGACTCGGCGGTCCGTTAAACACACAAAAACAATACAAGCACTAAGCTCATAAACACACAACTCTAATACTATCTCTGCCCAGACAACCTCTTACTTGTGTCGCTCTCTGGAGCGAACCGATGTGTGTGGCAAAGTCCGTCAGTGAAATCCAGCAGCGGGTCCTCCGGTGCGTGGTGCTGGCGGAGCCGTCCTTGTTTCCCGGGAATGACGGCGACCCCTGGTGACGCAGCCTACCACCTCCCCGTTCCAGACACATACCAAGTGTCCTCAACGGTCCACTCACGGAGCACGACCGCTCCGCCATCCAGGGATATGTTGCAGTCTGCCCTGAAACAAAGGGGTCAGTGCTACAACCAGACTCCCTCCACACTGCAAAGTGCAGGGTACTGGTCTCACCACCACCACGATGAGTTTGGCTATGAGGGGATGATGGAAGATCCGGATGGCCCGCCGCCGCCAACTTACAGTTTGAGGACCCGTCAAATCGAGTCTCTCACCCGTGATGTAGAGCAATTCGACCCGAGAAATCACGAGTCAAACATCGATGATTATCTCAGGGAGACTGAGCGGTGCCTGGTTGATCTTCCATATGCCTCTCCACGCGAGAAGCTCAAGCTGGTGTGGAAAACCACGGCAAGAGAAGTCCATGTTTTCATGGAAACTCTGCCAGCGGAGACCAGAGACTGGTACCCAGCCCTCTGCAGAGCCTTGCAGGAGGAATACTCGCTGTACACAGACGAAGCCTCCGCCACTCTCAGCGCCCTTACTATCACCCAGAGGAAGCACGAGCCTCCGCGTGAGTATTACAGGCGTCTGAGAGCCGCCTACTTCCAAGGGCGCAATGCCCCTGGCCTGGAAGAGGAGCAAGCCTTCCGATCCCTCTTCCTCCACAATCTCCATGAAAGCATCCGGTACGATGTTACCATGCACTGCCGCACTGGTAACTACACGACGCAAGAAATCAGGAGATACTCTCAGATGGCATGGGAAACACGCATCCGCCCAACCAAAGGGCATGAGACGGAAGCCAGAGTCCTTGAGGTCTGAACTTCAGAAAACGACACCTTGATGCTAGAAGGCGACGAAGTGCCTCGCACCAAGGGCAATTTCAGAGCGGGGCCCCAAGGACACCGACCACCTCGCCAGCAAGGGGAAGCACAGAGCCAAAGAGGTGGCAGCCCAGCGCAGAACCAGGGCCACTTTAAGCCACGAAGGCAGGACTCTGAGCAGAACACTAAGCACCTGAATCAGTCAGGTAAAGCCAGGAACTTCACTAGGAAGGAACGCCTTAAGGAGGACTTAAGGCGTTCCACCATGAGAGCCAAGTCCAGGCAGGAGTTGGTATTGTTTGGGCCAACCGCACGGTTGAAGAACCGAACCACTACCAGCTAGGCGCAAAGACAAGCCAGTACGCGGAGATTGCTGCAGTACTCATCGCCCTCCAACAAGCCACTCGGCGGGCTGTTGGACAGCTAGTGATCTGCTCCGATTCCAACTACGCTCGCCACAGCTTCATCTCACACTTTCCCACATGGAAGGAAAATGGCATGAGGAACGCCAGGAACAAGGAAGTCAAACACTCTGAACTCTTCCTGGCTTGCGACCGCCTTGTGATAGACCATGGGATGACTGTGTACTGGAAGAAAGTCAAAGGTCACTCCCAGATCTCGGGTCCCGATAAGGATGGCAACGACGAAGCCGACCGGTTAGCCAAGTTAGGTGCCGAGCAGGGGACACCCTGGGAGTTCAGTGAAGATTGGCTTCCGACGTCCCAAGTCAGCACGGTGAATGCCATCACCCGCCGACAGGCGCGAGAGAGACAAGAGGACCCTCAGTCCTGCGCACAAACAGTGCATTTGGGTCGGAAACCTGGAGATGCCGACTTGGTTGCCATGCAGGAACGGGATCCTGCCATACAAGCTATCCGCCAGTTAATGGCAGATCCCACGGCACAGCAAACACTTCAACCATCGACTAATGAGTCCAAAGAGCTGAAGGCTCTTCGCCATGTCCAACCCCATCTCAGAATTGACAAGGGCCTGCTGGTCTACAGCCCTGATGGTCAGGGACCGGCTCGTTGGATCGTCCCGACGGACCATAGGGGGGTGATACTGGCCCATGCCCACAACTCCCCTGTCGGGGGTCACCGGAGCTACAAGGCTACTCTTAAAACCCTGCAGCAGGTTGCCTACTGGCCATCCATGGCCCGTGACATGCAACTCTACGTCCAAGGATGTCTGGTTTGCTGTCAATTCCAACCTTCACGACCCTTGAACCGGGTCCCACCTCCAGATGGACTGGATTGGTCCACTCCCCAAGTCTTCAAGAGGTAACAAATATCTCTTGACTGTGACCTGCTCATTCACGAAGTGGGTCGAGTGTCTTCCGGCGCCCAACGACACAGCTGTGACAACAGCAGTCCTGCTGCTAAACCACGTCTTCAGCCGCTGGGGGCTGCCACTCTCCGTCGACTCAGACAGAGGCACTCACTTCACCTCAAGTGTCATGACAGCCATGTTCGATATTCTGGGAGTGGAAGTCAACTTCCACATCCCATACCACCCCCAGTCATCAGGTCAAGTCGAGCGTGCCAATCGCACTATCATCAGCATGCTGAAGAAGTATGTTAGTGGTAGTGGCAAGGATTGGGACGTGAAACTCCCTCTGGTGTTGATGGCCATCCGGTCTACCCCGCACCGCTCTACGGGAGTGATGCCTTTCGAAATGATGACTGGGAGGGAAATGACCTTGCCGTTACATCTTCTGTATTGCCCAGAGGATGTAAGTGTGGCAATGGCCTACACAGCACATCAGTACGTCACTGATCTGCGAGACCATCTTAGAGTCACGTTTGCATGGGCCCAGGAGAACCTGGAAACCAGTGCCAGAGGAGCAAAGGCCTATTACGATAGGAAAACGTCCCATCGTGAGTACAGTGAAGGCGACAAAGTGCTCTATTTCAGGTTTGCCAACCCGGTAGGACAGTCCAAGAAGTTCCTACTGTTGAAGAAAATTCACTTAAGTCCTTGTTCAAAGTTTGCTGTGGTGGAAGTGGTTTAATAGCATTCCCGAAATGCGGTGAGCATACTGACACAGAGCTGGTCTGATACAGTAGACTGACCCAGAGCAGAAGAAGTGGAGAGGCTTTATACAGTAAAGATCAAAGCACCAAATGGTGAACAAAAGCTACAGTATGGATCAAAGTAGTGACCAACAATTGGTGAACCAAAGATAGGGGGTGAGGGCATTTACATACAAGATCAAGGCAAATCCAGGGGCAATACAGGAGAGGTCACATCAGCAGGGGTCAGGAGGTGGAAAGGACACAAACTTGGCATATGTTTGATCAAAGAGTTGTCTCAGACGTCATTTGATTATCAGGTCTCCAAACTAAATGTGTTCTCCTTTGATGATTGAGTCTGCTCCCAAAGGGTATTCTTCTTCAATCCACACTTTTTTTTTTTTTTTCTAATGTGGCTACAGTCTACTTAGTCTAAATCTACTTCAGTTTTAAACAAAAAATCTGAATTTTCCAACTCTATTGGTAGGATAGGTGGAGTTGCAGTGGTGTACATGATTTTAGTGGTTGTCTGAGTGATAAATGAGTTACAGATAGATTTAAGACAGGTGATCAAAAGGCTTATAGCAATTAAGATTCCAAAACCAAACAAGACAAATTCAAGGACTACATAACCTAATGCTCCTAATTTCTGTTTAAACCAATCAAACAGACCAGTGGTGACAGGGTTATGTAATGTTTTGGCAATATTATTTAAATGGTTAGTTATTTCTTGTATGGTGGCATTGTGGTCAGGTATGAAAGTACAACATTCAGCTCCAATTACTGCACAGGTTCCTCCTTGAGAAGCCAGTAAATAATCCAGTGCAGCACGATTTTGTAAAGTCATCATTCTCACAGCAGTCATTTCTTGTGAGAGCATGGACATGCCTCTTGCGGTAGTGTTTGCAAGATCTTCAACCGCATGAGAAAGGTCCCTTATTTATTCTAAAGCTGCCATGGCTCCGTAACTTGGAATGAGAGCACTGAAGAATCTTGTCCATGGTGTTTGTGTGTGTGTATATAAGTTTCTTTTAACAATGTGTGCTTTAGGTGGCACGGTAAGGACTCTCATGGCTGGTATCACATGACCCAAGCCACATCTTCCAGACCATCCAATGGGTAAAAATTCATAAGCTTTCATGCCACAAATCCAATATACACCCTTTGGTAGTGGTATAGAACAAAGTCCGATCATTGTAGCCAGGTGATCATAATCATTAATAGGGTCTGATGATGGTTGTTGTTTTAGAAGTCCATTCTTTTTTTTCTTATCATTGAGTTTTTTGTTGGGGTGTAAATTGTGTCACATTCGGATGTTCCTATGTTGATGGTTACTTTACCTTCAACACACCACGTTAATGTCTTTGGGACTATTGTGAGGGTGAGGGGGTCAGGAGTGTTGCAAGAATGACAGTTGGTGTATAGTTGGTGGCAGTTCAATTGTCTGATTGGAGGTGGGTTGGGACAGGCACAGTGTTCGTAGGTTGAGTTAAAGTGTATTATGTGGCAGATGTCACAGGAAGTGATGGGCAAGGCCATCAATGGGAGTCCGTCCGTGGTGCTGTGTGGGATGAATCCACATACATAACAGTTCTTGGGGTTGGGGCTGTTATCAGCTACCATTTTTGCCAGTTGGAGGTATGTGTTTGTTGAGGGCTGTGGTTCATATATTTTGGGTGTGTTCCCCTCTTGTTGTATCGAAAGGTCTCGTTTGTGATGTTTGTAGGATTGTTTGATTTGCTCCTTGTCCTCCGGCGGTTGCGGGCGCTGTACCTCTTCTTCTGGGGCTCTGGGCCCTGCGGTGCTCCTCTTCTCCTCCGGCGGCTGCGGTTGCTGTACCTCTTCTTCTGGGGCTGTCAGCCCTGTGTTGTCCT
Source organism: Thunnus maccoyii (assembly GCF_910596095.1). Taxonomy (NCBI): domain Eukaryota; kingdom Metazoa; phylum Chordata; class Actinopteri; order Scombriformes; family Scombridae; genus Thunnus; species Thunnus maccoyii. The sequence goes on along the minus strand of NC_056541.1, from coordinate 1,748,544 downwards.
TCGGGGGAGGAGTTTCTTCCCAGAGCTGCAGCCACCCCTCTACGGGCCCACAGGTGATGAAGAAGAAGGTCTACAGGATGAAGATGGATTCTGCCGTTTTCGGGTGCATGGTGGAGGGGGCGTCTTCTTACAGTGGGATGCGTGGACCCACGTGGGACGACCTTCACACTTGATTGCTGTGTTGGTGGTAAGCAGGACGTGTTGTGGTTTGGACCAGCGGGGTTTCAGGGCGTTTTTGCGTCGGAACTCTCTGATGCAGACCCAGTCTCCTGGTTGGATGTTATGGCACGGCTGGTCACTAGGAGGAGACTGGACAGCTTTTACTTGTCTGTGGATTGACTGAACAGCAGAGGTTAGGGCAGAGCAGAATGATATCATTGATTCATCCATAGCATGAAGATCCATCTTCTTCATTCATAGTATTGAATTACTTGGTACAGTCATTGGTCTACCCGTAATAATCTCATGAGGTGTAAGTTTGTGTTTCCTGATGGGTGTGGACCTCATTGACATGAGGGCCAATGGCAATAGTGATGTCCATTTTAGACCTGTTTCAGCACACAGTTTGGCTAGTTTGTTCTTCAGAACACCATTTTGTCGTTCAACTAGCCCTGCAGACTGAGGATGGTATGGACAATGTAGTCTTTGTTTAATTCCCAGTGAGTTACAGAGTTCAGTCATTATTTGTCCAGTGAAATGAGTTCCTCTGTCTGAGTTGATGCTCTGTGGGATGCCGAATCCTGGAACAATGTCTTTCAGCAAGCATTTCACTACAGAAGCAGAGTCAGCCTTTTTGCAAGGCCAGGCTTCAGGCCAGTTTGAAAACATATCTATACATACAAGAACATTATCATATCCATCACACTTCGGCATATGAATAAAATCTAGCTGTAGAGCTTCAAAGGGTCCCTGAGGGGGAGGATGTGTCGACATTGTTGTCTGTACTGTTTTCCCAGGGTTGTGCTGTTGACAAATCAAACATTTCTCACAGTACTTTTGGGCATAGGATGTAAATCCTGGAGCATACCAGTCTTTCAACACTGTCAGACACATTCCTCCTTTACTTACATGCGATAAGCCATGTGACATGCGTGCAAGCCATGGGTACAGGGACGTAGGTGCCACAATGCGGCCGTCATTGTGGACCCACAAGTTATTTACATCCATGGGAAAGCCACAACCTATGCTCCTCCACATCAGCAGTCTCCTGTAAGAGGGCTACATCATTAAGAGAAGAAAGGTCGTTAGCGGGTATGGAAGGACAGAGCTTTACATGGACAGGATTGCCAATTTTGGCAGCAGTTTTGGCCGCATGGTCAGCCAAAGCATTGCTTTTTGAAACAGGATCATTGGATTTGGTGTGGGCTTCACACTTAACAACTGCAATAGATGAAGGTAGTCGACATGCATCTAACAGTTCACCGATTAATTTGCCATGTTTAACGGGTGTCCCCGAGGATGTGATGAATCCTCGGTTTGCCCATAACATGCCAAAGTCATGTAAACATCCAAAGGCATACCTGGAGTCGGTGTAAATGGTAACAGTTTTACCTTTGGCCAGGTAGCAGGCTCTCATCAGTGCATACAACTCAGCTACTTGGGCGGAGCTTGAGGGTGGCAGGGCGACGCTTTCAATAATTGAAAAATTAACACAAATTGCATACCCTGCGTATGGCACTCCATTTTCTCTATAAGCAGAGCCATCAGTATAGAAAACCAAGATCAGAGTTAGGGATAGGAGGTTTTGAAAGGTCAGGACGAGCTTTAGATGGACATGAGATGACATTCATGCAGTTATGAGGATCACCATCCTCTTCTGTTGGCAGAAGTGTAGCAGGGTTAAGGATGATACATCTTTTGAGTGTAATGTGTAGAGCAGTGAGTGTTAGTACATATTTTGCCTCTCTGGTCCCTGTCATGTGTCTGTGTGCCTCTCTGGTGATTAGGGTGAGTGCATCATGCGGGACCATGACTGTGAGTGGCAAACCTAGAACAATATCAGCAGAATTGTTAATTGTAAGTGCAGCTGCAGCTACAGCTTTTAGACAGGGTGGAAGTCCTCTCTCTACTGGGTCTAATTTGGAGGAAAAAATAAGCAACAGGTCTGTAAGCAGAGTCATGGCGCTGAGTGAGAACAGATTGTGCAAATCCACATTTCTCATGTACAAAAAGGTTAAAAGATTGATTGTAGTCAGGAACTCCTAGTGCAGGAGTTGACAACAGTACCTGTTTGAGCTTATTAAAAGATTCCTGGGCTTGTTGTGATCAGGTGAGTGGCTGGGAACATGTTTAGGGGTTGGAAATATCTTGGAGTGGTGTTGTAAGTGATGCATAACCAATTATCCATTGTCTGCAGTATCCTGTCATTCCCAAAAATGTTTTCATTTGTGACATAGTAGTGGGTTTGGGTACTTCTATCTCTATATGGCTTTTATTCTGGAGGCAATTATGACTCTTGTTGAACCAAAAAGTGTGTGTCTAGATTTTGATCTATCAGGGATGCAAGCACAGCTATTATGTTATGTTGGTTAGTCTAAAACGATGCCATCTGGTGTGTGAAGTTGTGAAACTTCACATGCTTTCAGTGAAAGGACCTTCAGATACAGGTCTTCTGCTGGAGGTGCCATAGACAGGGTTGATGTGGATTGGGTTGCTGCAAATGAGCAATTTCTCACCCCAAATGAAGGAATTCTCAATGCCTCTTTTCCAGGAGGTCAACTTTGTCCAAATTGTGAAGTCCTACAGGGATTCTCTGCCATTTTCTCTGCTCCGCCTGTGTAGTGAGATACTTAGAAAAACTGTTATAATTTGGTCTACAAACAATTTTGTTTAGTCTCAGATCACCATATCATTCCTACAACAGTCATTTTCTAAGATTTGGAAAAGGAAAAAACATTAAACGCGTTCCTCAACAGTTACAGACAAAGACACATGTGAAGTGACAAACATCAACAAAAACTTTGCAATATGAGATTTGGAAAAGGAAAAGAAAACATAAAACGCGTTCCTCAACAGTCACAGACAAAGACATACGTGAAGTGACAAACAACAAAAATTTTGCAATATGAGATTAAATCTTTTGATTTAATCATTCATATTTGTTTTGGTGCTTCCGGAAGACTTATCCAATTTTTTTTTTTAAAGTGTTATTTTGTTTTAGATTTTGTATTGGTCATTTGGTTCTAGTTTTTTTTAGTTATACTGCATTGTTTTATGCTTTGAGTTGTATTATTTCTTTCTAGCTGTGGCACTAGTTTCATTAGTTTTAACTCTGCGTTGTGTTATTTCTTTCTAGACTCTTAGTTGCGTAGGATTTTACATTTGTGGCTAATTTCTTTCTTTACCACACTTTTCTCTTATTTGTTGTAAATGTTGTTCCTTCAACATTTATTTTCTCTTATTTGTTGTAAATGTTTTTCCTTCAACATTTATTTTCCGTACTTCAATTTTTATTTTCTTTATATCACGTTTTCCTATTTTTTATTTTTTTTATTTTTATGTTGCAACAAATTTTAAGCTTTTGGTACCATTTACCATACATGTATTTAACAGGACCAGTCAACACTTTCCCAAACCCTCTGCTAAAATAACTTACATTTTCCTTCTGTAAAATCCCTTAAAAAAAAAACAACTTTCATATACACCTACTTTTGCCCACAATTCACTTACCAAATCTTTCAAATCAACATTCTACTCAGAAGATACAAATCATTTTTTTTGTGTAAGGAGAGCGAGTCAGATTCTTACAAATGAAATATACCTGTTTCTGAGTATTGGGAGAACTAGTCAATCCCTGGGAGAACAAATCACCCTACTTCTTCACTGGAACCTGCGTAGGCCTACTCACTAGTCCCCTTCTGGACTATTTCTCAGTGTTACCCAAACACTGTGGACCAACCCTTGGTCTTATCCTCGTCAGGATCTATTTATCTGTCACTGGATGTTACTGGAGATATAAAACCTTAAGAAGAGCGAGTCAGATTCTAAGGCAAGGAAGAAGCAAGTAACCTCACAACAAAGTCAAGATTCCTAGGTTATGAAACTACAAGCGTTTCCTAAACATCTACAGAAACATCTCCACAGACTATCTCTCAGTGTTTCCCAAACACTGGGGACCAACCCTTGGTCCTATCCTCGTCAGGATCTAGTTCATAATGGCCATTTTATCTGTAACTGGATATTACTGGAGATATAAAACCTTAAGAAGAGCGAGTCAGATTCTAAGGCAAGGAAGAAGCAAGTAACCTCAGTTATGAAACTACAAGCGTTCCTAAACGTCTACAGAAACATCTTACAGAGAACACATCTCATTAACCCCCATACACAACCACACAGCAAACTTACTTAAAATCAGGATGGCGTCACCCTTCTCCGGGACTCCAATTCCACAGACCTCCAACAATACACAGCAACAGTAATTAGGTTTTCAAAAGGACCTTACCTCTGAAATTTGGATTTGGTCACTGGTGTGTTTTTGGTCTGGGAAAGGAGTCTCCGTTGAAGGTCTCTTGCCATCCGGGTCACGGCACCATTTGTTGAAGAAAATTCACTTAAGTCCTTGTTCAAAGTTTGCTGTGGTGGAAGTGGTTTAATAGCATTCCCGAAATGCGGTGAGCATACTGACACAGAGCTGGTCTGATACAGTAGACTGACCCAGAGCAGAAGAAGTGGAGAGACTTTATACAGTAAAGATCAAAGCACCAAATGGTGAACAAAAGCTACAGTATGGATCAAAGTAGTGACCAACAATTGGTGAACCAAAGATAGGGGGTGAGGGCATTTACATACAAGATCATGGTTTGCCAGGGGCACGTCAGGAGGGGTCAGACCAGTAGAGGTCAGGAGGGTGACTAACAAATGGTAAACAAAGGGGTAGAAAGGGAGGGCATTTACATACAAGATCAAGGCAAATCCAGGGGCAATACAGGAGAGGTCACATCAGCAGGGGTCAGGAGGTGGAAAGGACACAAACTTGGCATATGTTTGATCAAAGAGTTGTCTCAGACGTCATTTGATTATCAGGTCTCCAAACTAAATGTGTTCTCCTTTGATGATTGAGTCTGCTCCCAAAGGGTATTCTTCTTCACTACCCAGCTGGGCTGGCCCCTATGAGGTTGTGGGAAAGCTCTCTCCAGTAGCCTACCGGATCAGAGTTTCCAAACCGAGTCAGGCGCCAACCTACAAATGGGTCCATGCAAACCAGATCAAGCTCTTCCGTCCGTTTTCACTCCCGAGGGGAGAGGCCGTCTCCACACCCCAAAGGGGGGAAGACGATGCATAGTAGCTCCGTAGGGACAGATGCATGCCTCCAACCTCCCCGCCGGCATGCACTAACATCTAATCCCTACTTCCCCTTCCTGACAAGTAATCAACACTTTGGTCTGTTCTAGGATGAAACTCCCTTGGATCCTTGGCATCTTCCTCAGCCTACGAGTTGCTGTGCCCACTGATGTGGTCAACCTTGGCCCTCCAACCGGTATCGTCCTGCAGGAGATACCGGGACTCCTAATTACCCGGTGCAGCCTATACACCCAAAGAATCTACATCCACCTGCCTCCACGCCTGACGGAGGGCAGATTAAGCGGAACCCAAACGCATGACACTGTTGAGCACGCCAAACAAACAACCATCCACATGCTCGAACAGCTGCAGAAGTTCCTGGTCACAGAGAAGGACCTCAGTAGTGGGAAACGACCAAAGAGGTTCCTTGGAGGACTGTTCACCGCAGTCTTGGCCATTGGATCGCTGTTTTCAATTGGACTCTTGGCTGCCAACTCTGTCAGCATTAAAGCCCTTCAAAGGCACATGGGCGAACTCAGTGAGGAAATGCCAGAAATCCAACAGACTCCTCATCCAACGTGAACAATTACAGGACTTGGGTAAAACCCTCCAAGGTACCATAGTAACTGTTAACCTTCATTCTGCCCTCATCAATAACGCCTTGCATGCCTTAGGGACATTGTCAGAAGTAGTCAGGGATGATTTTATGTACGTACGCGTAGTGAGAGATCTAATGCAGGACCTCCTTAGGGAAATTAGCTCCTCAGTTAGCAGTCTGAGCGGTGGGCAAATACCGACCTACCTCGTTCCCATGAGCCTGGTCGAGCAAACCCTCAGATCTGCAACAACTACTGTGCTACAGTCATCACAAACTCACTTGGCATATAGTCTTGGTAGTGCAATCCCGGTTTATGTGAACCCACAGAACCTGGAGATAGGGTTCCTTCTCAACCTTCCTATCATAGAACGGCAGAATGTGTATAGGTTAAAGTCAGTGCTGAATGTTGGTTTTTGGCAAGACAACACTCATGTCCACCTAAAGACACCACCAACACTTGCATACCACGACGATGACCCCTCGCTCTACCTTAGTCCCAACCTTAACTTGTGCACCAAAACTAAGGACGTCCACTGGGTTTGTCCAGGCAATCCCTTCATTCAGGATGTTAGCAATTATCTCTGTGGCCTAAGAGCCGAGTCCTCTGAACAAAAGTGTCAGGGTAGACTGTCTGTTAAAGACGAAGGTATGGACACTAAGGTAGAACGAGCAGGTAATCGATGGCTCGTTAGCACACCTGCTAGCGAAGCCCTAATGGCCTACGATCGTCATGACACAACCACTAAATTGACCCTACCCAACCAGACGATGTTCTTGACGGTTCCTCAGGGAGCCACCATACACTTTGGTGACATTGTCCTCCATCATCTCAACCCTGACCAAACGACAAGGAGATTGAGATTATGGACACATTCAGAGGTCACAACTTAACCATTGACGGCACCCTTCAGCAACAGCTCCTAGCTGAGGGAACCAAATTAGTGAAGTTTAGTCTCAAACCGTCTGGACTCACTACGGCTTACTTTAGCCACAGGTCGTCACCTTCACAGGAACATCATGTCAGTTGGGCCGCCTTTGGGCTCCTTCTTAGTGGTTGGGTCATCACGGCAGCCATTGCGCACATCATGTTCAGATACATTCGCAGGTTGCAGGCCAGACTGGACACCCTCTTGGTGGTTCCACGGCACTTCACGCACCAGTCTGCGTCTGCCCCTCGTACTAACACCAGTCCTCTCCAGGAGTAGGCCTGACAGCCTCTAACCCCCTCCTGCTTTTCTTCACCCCTACCTTGGGCTTTCCCCTAGTGCCAGTGGTGAACATTGAGCAGCAAAGGATTGTAAGCATACCTGAATGTATTTTTCTTCCTGCTTTTGATGTGTAGCGTAGTTTAGAGACATTCTGCCCAGACGAAACCTCAGTGCTTATCTGCCCAGACACTAAAACCTCTGCTTACTGAACTGTACAGACTCTGACTTTTCCTCAGGTATCATGGACTCTTTGTTTCAAGGATATGGATTATGTAACCCACTGGTCACACCTCCTACATGGATTAGTTGGCCCTTGAGTTGCTCTGAAGACTGTGGCCAGCACCCCACTCCTCAGACCAAAGGGGGGATGTTGGGCCTCCACATACAGTCAGACAAAGATGGGCCTACATGGAAACCCTGAGGCCTGGCCACGAGGCCGCCTTTGTTCTCCTGAAACAAAAGATCAGCACCAAAAGCTGATCACTAACTCCATTCCCCAGCGTGCACCATTTCGCACCTAGGTGCTAAGTAGGAAATGATCCAACACAGTCTCTGATTGGCAGAGACGCACCAACATTACGGGGACGTCATCCCCCTTTAAAACACAGAGCGGGACAGAATCTCGTCCTCTTTCAGGTACTCTTGCTTAGGAGAAGGTCCGCCTTTTCGATCAGCTGGATCGCCAACGAAAGGGACTTGTACACGTGTGCTATTCCCCCTTTTCTTTGGAGTTTCTCCCCTCGCTGGATGAGACGAGACCTCGACCAATGTTCATCCGAACACCGTAACGTTACCGGATCCACGAGAGACTGCTGTTTGCAACCCAGCGCTCTCACCCGATACCTGCAGAAGGGAGAAAGGATTTTCTCCACGGAGACGCGGATAACTTCTACGCCCCGCTGTCTACCGACTGAGTCGACCACCCTGTGTTCTATGCTGCCCCGCCGAGGAACCATCGCCGTCATTCCCGGGAAACAAGGACGGCTCCGCCAGCACCACACACCGGAGGACCCGCTGCTGGATTTCACTGACAGACTTTGCCACACACACACACATCGGTTCGCTCCGGAGAACGACACAAGTAAGAGGTTGTCTGGGCAGAGATAGTATTAGAGTTGTGTGTTTATGAGCTTAGTGCTTGTATTGTTTTTGTGTGTTTAACGGACCGCCGAGTCCCGTTTGCTGCTGCACTCTGAGGAGTGTGTGTTTTAAGTTGCTGCCTGTTTAGTTTGTGTTCACCATGCTAAACTGTTTGTGTTATCCCATTCGGGATTTCTGTGTTTGTGCCACCGCAAGTGGAAAGTAAGTTGCTTTGTCAGTCCAAAACCAGACAGCGTGCGTACCGACTACCGTCCATACTCCCGCTCTCTGTAGACAAAGCAACCGCTACTCTCCCCTCACGGTCGCGGGACCGAGAGTCGATCTCCCTTCCTCTCTTTCCTTCTCTTACTAACACCCACACACACACACACACACATACACAGCAGGTCAAGACCATACTCTTTAATTTACAGAGAAATATATAAGGAAATATTGTTGGTATTTTACACTTTTTCCACCTGCGAATCAAACGAAAATGGCGTTCAGCTGCATGTGTAGATCTGTTTGGGTTTTTATTATTATTATAAACTCAGTTCTGTTTGTGCAGTAAAATAAACAGATTATTATCATTAGCGCTGTCACATTACACAGAAGTAACTATGATGACATTTTAATGGATTTGTTTATATTATATATATATATATATATAAGGTGTGTTTAACAATTATTTTGGTCCCAATAAGATAAAGGCAACATTAATAATAAATGTTTTCTGACTGATTGCAGAATGTATTTCACTCCGGTTTTTCAAACCCAGCCTTCGTCGTCTGAACTCGCCCTCTGATGCGTCAAGGCTGGCCGAAGCCTCCCACAGGTAAGGGTCAGCTGCGGTGTATCGGGTGAAGATCCCTGAGAGGATGAGGGAGGAGGCGAAGGCTCGGAGGAGGCTCCAAGTGCTGGCAGCTGGTGCTCAGTGAGAATGTGCTCCGGTTTGGCCAGTACCGGGGTCAAACGTTTAAACGGCTGTTAAGCAACGATGTGGGCTACACCTATCATCCTGGTGTCCCACCAGAAGGAGAGGGAAGGCGGGGACACGTCTCAGTCGCCCCTCACCACCAACATAGCAGCTGTACTTGTCTCCTACGCCCAGCTGTTCCCAGAGATGACGGCGGCCATCCAGCAGCGTAGGATGCACAAGGGCGCTCAGTCAGTGAGGGGTATGGATCAGACGCTGGTGGGGTTCGGTGCTCACGCCAGGGAGATGTACTGGTCCCTGTATGAGTCAACCAGCGGCGAGAGTTGAATGTAAGTATTGCAAGCGATGGTGCAGGAGACAATGGGAGCTAACGGGATTTTTTTGTTGTTCTTGTCATGTCTGTAGTTACCTGCAGTGACTGAGGAAGCAGAAGGTGAAGGCGGGGTCCCAGATGTACACGCTGCATGTGTATGTGCTGTACGACCAGGACAACGAGGCGGCGGCAAAGCCATCAGCTGCTCCTCCGGCCTCCAGCAGACAGAACCGCAGCCTCCATCAAGTAATTAATAACATCGATGTAATTCTCACTGTACTGCCTGAAATGTACTTTGCTTGTGTTTCATTCTTTCTGTGCAGGATGGAGCACAAAAAAGCAAGACGAAAAAACAGGCACCTGGAGCAGGAGGCTGAAAAGAAAGAACCCAGACACCTGGACACCCAGCACGCATTTTATGGAGGACAGTTTTTCTGTTCTCTGGAGTTGGGGCCTGGTGGAAGGACGCAACAGCAGTGGCTGCAGGAGGTCAGGGCAGCGAAAGACATCAAAATCCCCCCGATGACCCTGTGGAGGCTGAAGAAGCAACAGGACAGCGAGCAGCCTGAAGCCTCATAAAATTAGGGTCTGCCAAAGGTGTGGCCAGCCTGCACAGAAAGAGTTTGGATAAAGCCAGCACACTATCAACCATAAGAAAGAACACTTTTGTGCCCTTTATGAAGGGAAGACTGTGGACCTGAGGCAGGTAGAGAGGAGGAGAGCGATGGAGCCAGAGGAGAACACAGAGAAATGTAAATAAAAGTCTTTTTGGTTCAACTTTACGTCCTCTCAGAACACTCTTTTGTTTCTTTTAATAAATGTCACAGAAATGCAAAAACATTAAAGTTATTCACACTGGCAGTGATACAAATTTGCGTCAGAAACATGACTTTGTGACGACTCATTCTGCTCAAGCAGCCGACCAAACTGCCTTCACCAGACTGACTGACATGTCGGCTACACAGGAAGAAATCCACAGTTTATAAATACATGATGATGAATATGATACATGAATTAATATTGATTCATTGGCTTTATTTCCCGCCCACCGTAGTTTAAAAACACATCCAGCAGAATATTTATCTCACGTCAACATCCCACGTTGGCCTTCACAATAAACAGCTGTGTGTGTAGATTACACTTTGATTGGTTGATGCTTTTACTCGCTGTGTGAAAACTGCTTTTTCACCTCATAATATTCACGTTCTGTGTGAATAAAAAGCCTGGTGTGTAAAGGCCTTTAGCATAAACACCTGCAACCTCAGAGTTAGTGAGAGAGCAGTGAGTAACGTTATTAAAAATATACACCGTATAATGTTAATATAACTCTCAACAACTGCACTCAATCATTTCTACAGAGAACAACAGTTGGTAGTTGGTGAGTTTTCCTAGCTGTTCTTTTGTGCTAACGCCAGCTAGAATTGCTGTTGTTTTGTGCTAACGTTAGCTAGAATTGCTGTTGTTTTGTGCTAACGTTAGCTAAATTCAGCCTTTGAAACCCAGTAACGTGAAAAGTTGATGTAAAATCCATTAAAGAGATGTTAAACTGTTAGTAACAGTTCAGATACACCAAGTGAGATTAATTGTCAACAAATCCTGAAAATGTTTCTGATCATATCTGATGGCTAACAGCGAGCGTGCAGCACGGTTAATATTGATGCCATCATAAATTTTAAGATGAGATCTCGTGGTTATATTGTGTGTGTACAGTATGACCTAATTTTCCTTTAACTGAACCATTAATATTGTTGCCATTTTAAACTTTTTTCACCTACAAATCAAATGAAAACACTGTTCAGCTGCGTGTGTAGATCTGTTTGGGTTTATTAAAGTATTTAAAGCATTATTTGATGGTTAAATCAGGTAATAGGCTCAAATCATATTTAATGACATCGGCTGACTGGGAAAATCATTCAGGCCAGTTGTAGCGTGAAATATAGTCCCAGTCAGGCTTAAGTGGAGGTCTGAGAGTTCCCACTAGGAACATTTTAGTTACAAAGACTTGATTTCCTGCATTCTGGTGGATTTTAGTTCATGTGAATAACAAATTAATGAGCAAACAACTGCTTAGTACAATGTTCTGTTATGAAGCTCAAATAAAACCAAAAGGTGCATATCATTAAGGAGGGAAAAAAACTAGAGCACAACACCTTCAGAAGAAAACATGAATGAATCTCTACATTGTTAGAAAGCAGGACTTGGCAACCAGGGGATTCGAACCCTCAACCTTTGTATCCCCAGAAAAGGCGACTCACTGACTGCACCACTGGGGAGACGTAATACATCTCTTACTCTCATTTGACTTGTATGAGTGGGGACGTTTACATGCACACTAATATTCCACTATACAGGTCATGTAAACAGCATTTTCTGTTTGAATATTTCGAATTAGGCCTTATTCCAAATAAAGCATTTTCTGATTAAGACATGGCAGCTCAGAGTGACTTTCCATTACAGGACACAGAGGAAGCAAAAACAAGACAAAAGAGACAGACGTGATTTACTTGTTTGTCTGCTTGGTGTGTAGATGGTGTGATGTGTGTGTTGTTTTTTTACTTGGTGTTGAATTAACATTTCGAAACTTTTCAAAAATCTCAAGCCTCATTTAGCAGCATGGATTTATTTGATAAAGGGACAAATTAACCTAAAACAGGATCATTGGTAGTGTGAGTGGAACGTGGACCAGCATGTAGATGTTAATTTTTTAGAATTAAAAAAAATGTATTTAGCTATAAAACAGAGAAACAGACTATTTCATTAGGTTTATCATTTAGGATCTTCTGCAGATAATTATAAAGAAAAAAAAAAGTTCAGTCCACTGGTCATTCTCTATTTTCCTGGAGAAGAAAAAACAGTCCAACCTGTTTGTTGTCTCCCAAAACCTTTTATTCTCCATCACCTGCTGTCTGCAGCCAATCAGGGATGGTCTCTGCAATTAGAACCACTTTGACCCAGGTGGCATCAATCTCCCTCATTTGGAGCTAAATGGTTCTCAGCTGTACTTTGACAACAATATTAATCAGATTTAACCTCTGAAGAGGCAAAATCACAACATACATATTGTTATTGAAGTCAATAAACAAGTGAACATTAGTTTCTTTGGAACTGACCGACATTACAGCAGGAAAAATGACCCACAAAGACATTTTAAATAATTTTAAACACAAGTGAACAAACATTTCTCAAACATTACAAGTTCAGGGCTCATAAATGTTGATCAGATGAGTGAGAGGAATGTGACACACCAACACTGACCCAAACACATTACACACTGGAAACAGAGAAAGTAGACAAACGAGTTTATTTATTTGATGAAGACGATGAAACATTTCAGATAATAAATGGACTGCCACCTCTTGGCCAATCACTCCCTGGTGTTTCCACACGTTTGTCTTAACGGGCCTTTGGAACTTAAACATATGTATGTATATATATTAATACAGGCACTAACACTACTCAGCAAATCTCCCTTATCTTCAAGCCCAATGTTGAACCAGGTAAAGTTAAAGATAACATGACGACCGTCTCTGGACTCATCGTCCTCTACCTGCAGGAGTCTGGTGAGCAGAGTCGGGTTAAATCAGGGAGATTCAGTTCAGCTGGAAGGGCTTCTATATGGAGGTGGTGGCTGGTGGCAATCACGTAGTCATGTAGTCAGGGAGTTGACTTCGACACTCCAGACTTCGGTATCAGAGATTTCCGATGTCTGTTATCGTGAGACTGAGCTGGTGGCAGTCAGTCACTTAACCTCTCTTCTCTGGCTTCCACCATGTTGTGTTTAGTTTCATTTATCTCTTAGTTATGTAGGCTTACACGTTATGTGTGGTCTCCCCTCCGTTGTCCAGCCTTGAGCCGGGTTGTGACAATGACGTTTTACTCGACGACTACGCTCACAACAAAACCTTCACAAGTAAAAAGTTAATAAGTACTTTATCAAACTACCTGTTTAACAAGCAATATGTAGAAATGTGATATTTTCAACTGCTTTGCCTGCAGTGTCTCATCCACCACTGGTGTGTTTTACACAACCACAGTGATCTGGTCAGGCTGATAGCGGACCAGTAAAGGGTATTGATAAGTGTAGTAGTATCAATTAGGTAGGGGCTGCTAACCGAGCTGCTGCTAACGTTTGCTTAGCTTGTTTCTCTGGTAACTTAAGATCCAAACATCCAATGACTAAAATCCTTCATCTAGTTAAAAGATTTAGTCAAAAACAACCAAAATCTAAAGTTCATCGTAAAAATGTGGTTTTAAAACTGAACTCAATTTATGACACCATCATGTAGGACAACCACAACGCTGACACATGCATCTTGTGTGTGTATACTCTTTGGTAGAGGAGGTATGACACTATTGACAGGCGGTACTTAGGAGTTGGTCCTTTCTCAAATCAACAAACACGCTGACAACAATAAGAAATAGCACAAACTTTCCACATCCTCCATTTTTGGGATAAAAAATGGCAGAATTTCTAGGAGAAAATAATCATGTACACACAGTTTGTATTATAGTAATGTGATGGTTGCTATTAATATGAGGAAACTTAGTTAATGGAGGAGAGACGGAAGATATGATAAAAGGATACTGAACGTATATTACCTTTCAAAATGTAAATAAAAAATTAGATTTAGAATAGCAAATAGCAAAACTTACCTAGACAGACCAGAGTATCACAGCCAAGGAAACTATAAAAGTAGGAAGAGTCGTTACGTCACTGTAGGTCATGAACATGTGTTGATGTCACACTTGAAGACTCTCGGCGCCGTTAGCGTGGTGGTGAACGGGCAGATCACTCCTTCATCTCTCTGTTTCACAGGTCATCAGTCTGGGTGACGGAGGCACCGATGTTTTAATGCGTTTGTTATTTAGCTAATGTTTCATGTGTTCAAGTTACATTTCATGTGTATGTTAATTCAATAATTAATTTGCATGCATGTTACATTAATGTTAAACTAGATTTATAACAGACCGGAGCTTCTTATGCATAGTCTATGTGAATGAGATTAGTAACAGACTAACGTTAGCTAAACTGTGATAATGGCATAACTAAATTAACAAGATCATTTAATGGTGTATTTTTGATATAATTCACATTAGCTGATAGATTCAAATGATTTCTGTTTATAATAAATGTTAATAACTGCTAAAATGTTTGTGTTTGGTTTTTATTATTTTGTACATTTGAGCACTGGGCTTATTTTCACCTTTGAACCCTTCAACTGTGTCAACAGCAGCAGCAGAGTAATACATGTAGTGTTTCATTGACTTGTATTGCAGTTTAATATCATGTTTACATGTGAGAAATTGTGTAATGCAATATAAATAATCCGAAATAATAAAACTTGCAAAGTGCAGTTTGTCTACCATCATTTAGGCTAGTTTATTCCTAGTATGGGTAATATGCCTATGTCATAAAGTTCAGTATTAATGTTAACTGAAAGCTTAAACAACTCCCACTCGCTTTCTTCTTGATCACTAACCTCCATCAGACCTGCTCCTTCAGCCCTGTCAGTCTCCTCCATCTTCCTCCTCTCCCTCTCCTCACCTGTTTCTAGTAACATGTTATTCTATTAAACTCAGATTTACAAGAACTCAAGGTTTACTGAGTGATCAACCAGTTTAAATTTGTATTTGTGTGAACTGGCAAAATCTTCTCACCTGACTGGCCTTCAGAAATGTCTTATTTCCATCTACATGTTGAGGAAATGAGGGATATAAAGTTGCGTTATGATCAACACAATTAGACCTTTTCACTGACATGAACTGAATATAAACAATCTATCCCTTCTGATATGATTGTTTTGAAATACTTAAGAGGCATATAAAAGCAAAGTATGTAAAGAGTTGTCAATGACATTATTTATATCTCTTTCACTCGTTCACACTTTGGCTGGCTGGTTCGTCAGCTAGTTAGTACAGTGGAAACCGCTTATAGTGATCACGTCCGTCTGGGTCAAATTAATAAATATAAGCAGATGATTATTATAACCAATTTTTTTCTTTGTTTCTCATGCAGATAACCATCTAATTGACATTTGTATATTTATTACACAAATAAAAAAGTAATGAAATGACCAGCTTTGCTATTTACTGTAGCTATTATGTAGCTATAAACACACCCACACCCCACACCTCCACACCCCTGATAATGGAGCCGCAGCTGCTAATTACAATATCATATGTGTATCATGGGAGTAAAATAAAAAAATGAAAATAGTTCCCCCATGTTTTCATGTATGAAAAGACCCAAGATGAACACTGTAAGTGGACTATTGCTTACTATAAGCAAATTATTTAAACAGCATTTGTATAGGACTGATTCTGTCCTGAGCTTTTTAATCCATATAAGCGGTTGGTCACTGTAACTGTGATTATATGAGCTGTTTCCACTGTATAATGTTAGTGTCAAATAGCCTATCCTCTTGTCTTTTCCTCACTTAAACCATAAGTTAGCGAACATTAAGCAAGTAACAAACAAGTAACAACTTGATAGCTCGCTGTATTGACCGTCATTTGCAACAAATTCATATTGGAGCTATGTATCCTCACTCTGTAACTACTTACTATTTCACTCTGTATATTATGCTTATCTTGGTAAAGTTTTAGCAAAGATTCTTAGCATGCTTTTATTTTTAAAAAGATAAAACAAACTTCTTTCCACAGTGTCTCTTCAGCATTAAACATCAAACACTGTGCTACATGAAAACACTTTATTCATCTTTCTGCAATAATTAACAAAGACACCAAAGAACAAATACAGACAAGTTGGTCTGAGATTAATATGAATTATGTCTTAAGCTGATTTATTCAGATAAAAAAACATCTGTTTATATACATGTAACAAAAAAAATAAAGTGTTCATTTATCTGATGAGCAGTTTAATGATATTCCTGCTTGTTCAATATTTACTGTGATATTAATGAATTGGATGCTGCAGAGAAAAAAGTTTTAACATGTAAACATTTAATTTCACTGATATTACAAACATCATGTTCTTCTTCATATACAAAAGAAAACAAAAATAACATAATTTCCAACAAACCAGGACAAAAGAAAAAATTTCAATACAGCATAAAGATCATCTGCAGATTGAAAACATTTAGTCTGAAACTGCAGCTCATTGTTCCTTCTTATCTTAAAATACTGAACTTAACAAACCAAATCTCTACCATCTACTGCTGATTAGACCAAACTTTACACACTGAAACAGAAGATCCTGAATGAAACACATTAAACAATTAATAACAAAATATAAACAAAACAGCATCAAATGTCCAGAAACCTTTCATCACACAAATGAGGGTAAACTTCCTACATCATGAGAGAAAGCAGTAAAATAGCTTCTTCATTCATTCTACCTTGTTGAAAAATGCTAAAAGATCCTGTAACATCAGTGCTGTTACCATGGTTATTGCCAGCTTTTAAAAAAACGTTTAAGTTATTGAAACTGAATGATTATAGAAAAAGGAAACAGCTGAAACTTCTCTGCTGTTGTGACGTTTACATGAAACCAGTCGACTCATTAAATGCAACAGTCTGATGTGTCGTCTTCCTTCAGAAGTTCTTCTATCAAGTCATTTACTTCTTTTTCATGTATTTTCTGCAGATTTTCCTTTTCACCCTTATTTTTCACTTTCTTTATTTCCTGTTCTTGTTTTTTCAGTAAGACGTTGATTTTCTTCAGGTTTTCACTCTTTTTGGTCAAATATTTAAATATGTTATAGATTTCACCTTGATGTTTTTCTTTCAGTTGTTTTTCATTGTTGGCTTTTAGTGCTTTTAACAGGTCAAACTGCTGATCTTTGTCTGTCAGTTGTTTCTCATATTCTTGTATCTGAGCTGTAAGTTCCTTCATCTGTTTCTCTTTGAGTTCAGTTAACTTTTCAGCTTTCTTTCTGGCTTCATCTTCATGCTTCTTTGTTACATTCTCCAGTTTTTTCTCATAGTTCTCCTCTAATTCTTTTCTCTCTTTCTCCTCTTGTTCTCTTCTGATTTGATCTTCTTCTTTTCTTTTCTTTTCATATTCTTCTCTTTCTTCCTCATATTCTTCTTGGAGCTTTTTTAATCTTCTCTGTTCTTCCTGTCGTCTCTCTTCATCTTCTCGATATTGTTTCTCCCACATTTCTTTTTGTTTCTTCTCCCAGGCCTCTCGTTCTTCTCTCATCTCTTCTCTGTTCTGCATCAGCTCTTTATCAAGGTTTTCTTTTTCTTCTGATTCTAACTTGATCTTTTCCTCCAAAGCAGCAAGTTTTTGTTCCCACTCCTGTCTTTGAATGTCTTCCTGGTTTTTCCTCTTCTTGTCTTCTTCTTCTCTCTCTTCCTGTTCTTTCTTTATCTCTTCACGTTCTTTCTGAATCTTTTCCTCCTCCTCCTGAAGTTGTTTCTCTCTCAGTTTTCTCTCCTGTTCAATTTCTGCTCTCTGCTGTTCTCCTCTGATTTGATCTTCTTTTCTATTATTTTCATATTCTTCTCTTTCTTCCTCATATTCTTCTTGGAGCTTTTTTAATCTTCTCTGTTCCTCCTGTCGTCTCTCTTCATCTTCTTGATATCGTTTCTCCCACATTTCTTTTTGTTTCTTCTCCCAGGCCTCTCGTTCTTCTCTCATCTCTTCTCTGTTCTGCATCAGCTCTTTATTAATTTTTTCTTTTTCTTCTAACTCTAACTTGATCTTTTCCTCCAAAGCAGCAAGTTTTCGTTCCCACTCCTGTCTTTGAATTTCTTCCTCTCTTTTCCTCTTCTTGTCTTCTTCTTCTCTCTTTTCCTGTTCTTTCTTTCTCTCTTCACATTCTTTCTGAATCTTTTCCTCCTTCTCCTGAAGTTGTTTCTCTCTCAGTTTTCTCTCCTGTTCAATTTCTGTTCTCTGTTTTTCTATTCGTCTTTTCATTGCCTCCATTTCTTCTTCATGTTTTTTTCCAAGTTCCTCCCTCTCTCTCTTCATCTCTTCTTCCTTCTCCTTCAGGATCTTCTCCACTTCCTTCTTTATTGCTGCATCGGCCTTTTGCAGTATCTCATTGGTGAAGCAGCTGCCGCCATTTTTCTTCACCATGGAGTCAATCTTCTTTATCAGTTCACTGACTTGTGTGTGGTTTCCTTCATCACAGTTATTAAACACATGGTATCTTCCTCCACAGTCAGCAATCAGCTTCTTAAAGGAATCATCACATTTCTTCTCTATGTAATCATCAATGGACATCTCCTCACGCTTTAGTTTGTCTCCTCCAGTTAAAAGAATGATGATCAATTTTTCTGAATTCTTCCCAAAGACTTTCTTGATGAGTTTTAATGTCTCCTTCTCTTCTGGTGTGAATCTGCCAATCTGTAACACCAACAGGAAGACATGTGGTCCTGGAGCCAGAAGACTGATGCATTTCACCATCTCCTCATTAACCTCTTCATGGGACAAAGTGGAGTCAAACAGACCAGGAGTGTCGACCACAACGACAGGACGACCGTCTACTTCACTCTGTGCTTTCTGACAACGTTTGGTGACTGATGTTTGACTTGATTCGGCTTTAAACTCTTTTCTTCCCAGAATGGTGTTTCCTGAAGAGCTCTTTCCACTGCCAGTCTTCCCCAGCAGCACAATCCTGAGACTCTCTGATCTCTGATTCTCATCATCACCTGTAACATCAGAACAACTGGAGTTACTTGACAATCAACAGCAAAAAAACAAGATCAAAGAAAGCTATTAAAAGTGTACTTACAGGTGATCATGCTTTTTGTTTGAAGTTGTGTAAGTTCAGTCTGTAGCATGTTGATCTTTTCCATCTGAGCATGTGCAAAGGTGTTTGTTGTATAGCAACATGGTTTATTTTTAGATTGTCTCATCTTCTCCACAGTATCCAACATCTCAGAGATCTGCTGCTTGTTCTTGATGTTGAGAACAACATATCTTCCTCCACAGCTCTGAATGAGCTCCTGGATGTCTCTGTTCTTTCCTACAAAGTCATCAACAGCTGGAGCTGTAGGATCTGTCTCCACAGTGAACAGAATCATGGTGAAGTCATTGACTGGAGAGCTGAATGTGTTCTGAATGGTCTTTAACTCTCCCTTGTCTTCATCAGTGAGGGGATCCACAGGTAGGACCAGGATGAAGGCATGGACGCCCTCAGGATCACAGAGTAAGATACACCTGAATGATTCCTCCATCACTGCCTCCTGAGGTTTTCCATACAAGGCAGGCAGCTCCACCAGGGAAACCCGACGTCCACACACCTCTCCCTGATGTTTAACACACTCTGATGAGTTGGAGACTGGATGAAGCTCTGTCTGACCTAAAATGGCCTTGACTGCTGAAGTCTTCCCTGCTCCTCTCCTCCCACACAGAACCAGGTTTAAAACTGGTTTAATGGTCTCTTCAGTGAAGGTGAGGAAGGTTCCTTTGTTTCGATGAACAATGTTCTCAATCTCCTCCATTAACTGTCTGTGGTCATCTTCAAACATGTTGTAATGTCTTCCTCCACAGTCTTTAATGAGCTGATTCACATTGAAACTTGTTGCATTCTCCTTGTGTGTGATGATGACCATGGAGTGTTTAAAAGCATCTCGACCAAACAAACTCAGGATGAACTTCAGTCTTTGTTTGTCCTTTTCATTAAACTGAGAAGGCTTCACTAACAGCAGCAGAACATTTGGTCCAGGGGGGGAAAGATTTATGCACCTCATCACATCTCCTCTCGCTGTCTGCTCAGACTGACTGAAGATGTCTGGAGTTTTTACTATAGTCAATGATTTTCCTCTCCACTCTCCACACGTCGCAACACATTGAAGGAATCTTGTTTGGTTTTGGAAATGAAAACCTTGATCTTCAGTGATGAAGTTACTAAGTTTTTTCTTTTTGTCTTCACTTTTCCCCACCAGCACAATCCTCAGTGCAGAGACTGTAAAACAACAAGGAGATAAAACACATTATCACAGTTCAGAGTTGGTGACAACAGGTGAGTCAAATTCAGCCACTAGAACACAGCAGGTACTCAACCATGATGACAAAACAGCCTTACAGACAAATCTGAGAGGTAGATCTGGACAAAGGAAGTAAACAAGTCACATCTCTGTGGTGTTAAGTCACTTGAAAACACACGTATATCACTGTGATGTATTTCTTGTGCCAAGAAATCTGACCAGGAGATCCTGTAGAACCAATGAACCAAAGTCATCAATTATAGATGGATGTATATATATATATATAAATAGGTCTGTATACTGTATGTTCATATGTTCTTATTGACGTATACATGTGTTTACATGTATGGATACGTACTACAACCTTTGATATTTTATCAAATGTACATGTGTGCTTGTCTGTGCCTTTGCTGCACTGACTTAATTTAATATGCTGTTATATCTAGTGCATGATAATATTTCAGTGACTGCAGTTGTCCAGAGTGTCGGAGCTAGTACAAATATCCAGGGGGGGCAAGAGGCTTACAGCGGCGGGGCACCAAATTACTGGCAAGTGTCAACATAGCTGTTCATAGTGAAAGTTAAAGCAAATCACAAAAATAGTGCATTCTCTTCACTTTCCTAATAATCTAACAAAAAACACAATGAGAAATAAAGGCATGGACAAGCACGTTTTACCGAAATGTTTGACTGAAAACACGTAATAATAACACATAACGAGGTTACAGCAAATGAATGTTGAATAAAAAGAACATTTTAGATTTGCATATACCAAATAATTACGCCAGTCAGTGGCCAGTATGAACAGGATAACAAGTGAACTTTATCGTAAGCCTGTGTAGGCCTAAATAACATTAAATATTAAATAAATTCTCATTAGAACAGCTGTAGTCTGTGACTGGAGGTCCTTCCATTCGTCTCTCAGCTTCCTCGTTAGGTTCGTAAAATGTAAAAACGTACAGTGTTAGGCCACAGCGTTATAAGGTTAAATATTTACAATGAATTTTAGATTTTCAGTCATTTATAATGGATTTAAGTCATCGCTACAATTACACTGAAAAACATATGCTTTTATACAAGTGAGGGGGCACAGTGAATGAAGTGGGGGGGCACTGCCCCCTGGTGCCCCCTCGTGAAGCCGACTCAGCAGGGGTGTGTGATGAAAACACATTCTTTCAACATAAAACGAGCTTGTCAAAGGAACCAGAAAATAGTGAAAATAACAACGTGGAGGCAGAGAGAGTTACAACAGCAGGGAGACGACAGGTACAGTAGCTCCTCTGCTGCTCACTCCTGCAGTGCTGAGGAGGAACCCTGGTACCCTGATAACACATCCCCCGAAAAACTCAAACTCAAACCCAACGCGCTTGATTCAGAGCTGGTAGGAGCAGGACTGTCTGGAATATTCTGTCACTTAGGATACAACTTTTCGTAGCCATTTCCTGTGCTACCTGGCTGTGCTCCTTTTTTCTACAGATGTGAGCTGTGTAGTTTCTGTTATTCTATTCATAATTATTTAGTCAGTTTTCCGAGTTTTCCAAAGTTGACTATTTTTGTCTATTTTAGCATCTGCCTTCCTTCTGTCCATGTTATTATATTTTGATAATCTTCATTCAGTGAATGTATATGATGTTTAGTTTGTCAGTTATTAGATATATAAGATATAAAATGAAGCTTTTTGTTTGTTTGTTTGTTTTTTCTTGTTAGTGGAAATAGTGAGTCACCTTCAGAGATTATAATACTGCTGACAATCTAGTACATGACTACAGGCGTGGGTTAGGGCTGAAAAGACCAAACTGTTCTCATGTATAGATTGTCCCTGCCTACCGTCTCTGCATTTGGGTCCACCTGCTCCACTCACCCACCCTGACAGTACAACTCGACCAGTAATGGACCCAGCAGAAATGGACCCGGTTCCTGTGTTCCAGCCGTTGATACACCCCAATGACTCTGATGGTGAGCAGATCATCAAATTTTTCAGGTCAGTCCATGAGGAGGACCCCATGCTGGCTAAAAGGTTGATGGCAAGCCACTGGGAGTATAGATCTCCATTTCTGTCGGCCCCAGTAGTCACCCAGCCTCCAAGCCAGCTGACCTCCTGACTGCTAGCGTTGACCATGCTAGCCTTCAGCCTGCACCCCGGATGGCTCACAACC
Organism: Thunnus maccoyii; assembly: GCF_910596095.1. Classification (NCBI taxonomy): domain Eukaryota; kingdom Metazoa; phylum Chordata; class Actinopteri; order Scombriformes; family Scombridae; genus Thunnus; species Thunnus maccoyii. Next base: position 1,726,070 of record NC_056541.1, on the reverse strand, counting down.
AGCCAGCCCCCCAGTCACTAAGGGTTGGGGTTGTGAGTCTGCAGCCTACCAGCATTGCCATTCTGCTTCCACACCAGACATTCCTGCTCAAATGACTGAGTTTTTCTGCTTTCAAGCAGCTAAACATGCCAACAAAGATTCAGCTAGCCAGCAGTCTGCTTCAGCCCCCACGCCGGACTGCCTACCACCAACCTGCTGGTCCCGATGAACATTACTCCTTGGGTCACCTTGCCACCTTACCTGTCCGGTCCAGGGCTGAGTCTCCGCTCCCCAGCGCCACAAAGACGCAACCTCCCATTCCTGCTGGCGTGCAGCAACCCTCCCTCCCTGCTGGCATGCCGCAACTCCCTGTTCCTGCTCGGCCAGCACAGCTATCCCTTATTCGGGATAGCAGTGGCTAATAGCACTCACTGTCTTAACCACAGCCTCGACCTTGTTCTGACTTATGGGATTGAAATTGAACATTTAATAATTTTTCCACAAAATCCTATTCTATCAGATCATTTTTTAATAACTTTTGAATTAGACAAAAATGTCTTCACTAGATGTCTACCTGATAGTGTTGTAGCTAAATTTAAGGAAGCAATTCCATCGGTACTGAATTCAATGTCATGTCTCAATACTACAGAGGACTCTTATGTTAACTTTAGTTCCTCCCAAATTGATAATCTTGTTGATAGTGCTGCAGGCTCATTAAGAAAAACACTTGACTCCATCGCCCCCTTAAAAAGGAAGATAATAAAACATAAGAGGTTAGCTCCATGGTATAACTCCCAAACCCGCAAATTAAAGCAAACATTGCGAAAATTGGAAAGGATTTGGCGTTCCACCAAACTAGAAGAATCTCGCTTAGTCTGGCAAGAGTCTTAAAACATATAGGAAGGTCCTCTAATGCCAGAGCCGCCTATTACTCAGCATAAAGTAAATAAAAACAGCCCTAGGTTCCTTTTCAGCACTTTGGCCAGGCTGACAAAGAGTCATAACTCTATTGATCCATGTATTCCTATAGCTCTCAGTAGTAACGATTTTATGAGCTTCTTTATTGATAAAATTCTAACTATTAGAGAGAAAATTAACCACCTCTTGCCCTCAACAGGCACCGTTCTCTCCCCAAACACAGGCACCTTAGAAACAGCAGTAAATCCTGACATATTTGGACTGTTTTTTTCTCTTGTCAACTTTTCTGAACTAACTTCAATGATTTGTTCAGCTAAACCATCAACCTGTCTCTTAGACCCCATCCCAACTAGGTTGCTTAAGGAAGCCTTACCCTAGCCTTGCCGCATTCGACACAATTGACCATCAAATCCTTTTGCAGAGACTGGAACATTTAATTGGCATTAAAGGAACTGCATTAAGCTGGTTTAAGTCCTATTTATCAGACAGATTTCAGTTTGTACATGTTAATGATGAATCCTCCATGAAGGAAAAAGTTAGACACGGAGTTCCACAAGGTTCTGTATTGGACCAATTCTATTCACGTTGTATATGCTTCCTTTAGGTAATATTATTAGGAAACACTCCATAAATTTTCATTGTTATGCAGATGATACCCAATTATATTTATCAATGCAGCCTGATGAAACCAGTCAGTTAAACAAACTCCAAGCATGCCTTGAGGACATAAAGACCTGGATGAGCTGCAATTTTCTACTACTAAACTCAGATAAAACTGAAGTTATTGTGCTTGGCCCTAAACACCTTAGAAGCATGTTATCTAATGATATAGCTACTCTGGATGGCATTACCCTGACCTCCAGCACCACTGTAAGGAATCTGGGAGTTATCTTTGATCAGGATATGTCCTTTAACTCCCACATAAATCAAATCTCAAAGACCGCCTTTTGTCACGTAATATCACAAAAATCAGGCACATCCTGTCCCAAAAAGATGCAGAAAAACTAGTTCACGCATTTGTTACTTCTAGGCTGGATTATAGCAATTCCTTATTATCAGGCTGCCCTAACAAGTCTCTAAAGACTCTCCAGCTGGTCCAGAATGCAGCTGCACGTGTTCTGACTAAAACTAGAAAAAGAGACCACATTTCTCCCATTTTAGCTTCACTACATTGGCTTCCTGTAAAATCTAGAATAGAATTTAAAATCCTTCTCCTAACTTACAAAGCCCTTAATGGTCAGGCACCATCATATCTTGAAGAGCTCATAGTACCGTATTATCCCACTAGGACACTGCACTCCCAGTATGCGGCTTACTGGTGGTTCCTACAGTCTTTAAAAGTAGAATGGGAGGCAGAGCCTTCAGCTATCAGGCTCCTCTCCTGTGGAACCATCTTCCAGATTCGGTCCGGGGTGCAGACACCCTCTCTATGTTTAAGAGTAGGCTTAAAACTTTCCTTTTTGATAAAGCTTATAGTTAGGGCCGACCAGGCTCACCTTGGATCAGCCCTTAGTTATGCTGCTATAGGCCTAGACTGCTGGGGGACTTCCCATGATGCACTGAGCTCCTCTCTCCTCCTCTCCATCTGTATACATTCATGTAACATCAATGCATGTCACTAACTTTGCTTCTTCCCCGGAGTTTTTTGTGTTTTCTCATCTCGCAGGAAATCCTGTGCTGCAGGCCGAGCCTTCGTGGTCCTTCGCAGTCCTGTTGGCATCCTTCCCTGGCTATTGCTTCTTATTGTTATTGTTATGATTGTTGTTATTCTGCCCCCCCCCTTCCCTCTTTCTTTCTCTCTCTCAACCCAACCGGTCAAAGCAGATGGCCGCCCACCAAGAGCCGGGTTCTGCTTGAGGTTTCTACCCATTAAAGGGGAGTTTTTCCTGACCGCTGTCACTGCTCATGGGGAAATTGTTGGGTCTCTGTAAATTAAAGAGTACGGTCTTGACCTGCTCTATGTGAAAAGTGCCCTGAGATGACTTTTGTTGTGATTTGGCGCTATATAAATAAAAATTGATTGATTGATTACATTTTTTAAATTCTGATAAACTGAGATGCTGGTCGTTGGCCCTGCTAGACACAGACATCAGTTTGATCATGTGACAGTAACTCTCAACAACTGTGTAATTTCACAAAGTTCGGCAGCCAAGAATCTTGGTGTTACGTTTGATCCTAGCCTCTCTTCTCATAAGCATATCAAAGAAATCACCAAGACTGCCTTCTTCCATTTACGTAACATAACTAATATTCAGTCTTCCTTGTCTGTGGCTGATGCAGAGACCCCATTACACACACTTGTTTCATCCAGACTTGATAACTGTAATATTCTGTTTTCAGTCCTGCCATGTGCAGGTCTACCAGTGAAAGTCTTCAGGTGGTTCAAAATACTGCGGCAAGAAAATATCCTCATTACACCAATTCTAGCCTTCCTTCATTGGCTTCCTATCCATGTAAGATCAGACTTTAAGGTGCTTCTGATGACTTATAAAATCCTAAATGGGCCCCATCATACCTGTCTAATCTCCTTAAACCTTATATTCCATCTCAAGCTCTCTACACTCAAAATACAGAGCTCCTGTGTGTCCCCACAGTTGAAAAGAAGTCAGCAGGGCCTTTTCCTATCAGGCCTCCTTTCTCTGGAGTAATCTCCCTGCTGACATCAAACAGTCTGACTCTGTTGAGTTAGTAATCAGTGTCAGCTGGTGGAAACAATCTTAAACAATCTTTCCAGTTTTTGTAGCTTTCAGTCAGTGTGTAGGTTCGTTCCCAGCTTTAGCCTCAGTAAATTGCAGAGAAACATCTTTGTATTGGGCAGGATCAGCTGATTTTTACAGTGTGTATAATGTCTGCACAATCATTGATTCATGATTTTGACACAAATTTGCTTCCCTCTGGTGAAAAGTGTTGACAGGTTTTTTGGAGACTTCTTCCTGATCCAGACTGAGGGTCTAAAGATAGAGGATGTCATATGTTGTACAGATCGCGAAGCTACTTGATGCAAACTTGTGATTTGTGTTCTTAGGCTAAATGACAAAAATTGACTTGACTACTTCATAAAGTTTCTGGCAAATGTGATGGTTTAACTAGTTGAATATTTCTTACTTTATTTGTGTAATATGTTTATTTATTTATTTATTTATTTATATTTAAATTTAACCTTTATTTTACCCGACAAGATATTAAGAACAGTTTCTTATTTACAATGACGGTCTAGCAAGTGCCAGAAGACACTTGAAAGGGGGAAGGAGAGTAGAGAACAAAAAAATATATAAAATGTTGTTGAAGAATTCTGATTCAGTTTGACTTACAATTAGGATGTTCGAGTTCAGGGCTGCTCCTGTTGCACTCCTGGACATTTAAATCATCATCATCTGTAAGAAAAAACAAAACAGAAAAAGCCAGATCAATCATCAAACACCTATATATCTAAAATTCCTTTAGACTAATAAATAATGTACTGTACAGGCTCATGACTAAACAGTAAACAGTGATGGTTGAGGTCTGCTCACCAACCCAAAACCTGTCGGGTTCAGATAAAGTTTGAGTTTCCAGGTTCAGGCTGTGTTGTTGTGTAAACCTTTAGGCTTAGTTCAGCTTCCAGTTTGGTTATTTTCAGAGGTTAATTATTAAGAAATGTCTCTCTTCCTCTCTCTGACTGTGACAATCACCTCAGTCCATGAGTGTCATGTGTTTCAACAGATATACAATGATCAGAGGGGGAAAGACAACACTGTAGTTGGTGTGTTGTTGTGTTAGACTGAACTAAGTGTCAGTAATGAATGTAATAAAGCAAAAATACAGCTTCAGGTCTTAAGCAGGTTTGGCTTGGATGTTAAATTTGGCATCAGATAAGAGATCTGTCTGAATGTCATCTCATAATCAGAGTCGTCTGATAGTCGGGATAATGAGGTATTTATGTCAGGTTTTCCAGGGTTGTTACTGTTAGATTTGGTTTAAGAGTCAAACATCAACAACTCTGAGTTTACAGTCTTGGTTACAGCTGAGCAACTCAGAGTCAATGTTTCATTCAGATTTAGAATATTTGCAGCCTGTTTTATTTATCAAACTGCAAGTAGCCTAAGGAGTAAAAGATTTGGTGGAGCTGTTAACAACTCATAGACATGTGAAATGTGACCCCGACTACACACTGCTTTTTGTAAGACGTCAAAAGCCAAAAAGGTTGGAAACCACTGGTTTCATCTTTAACAATGTGTTGTATTTTAAAAGCTTGTTATATTATCCATTGTGTCAAATCTTCATCTGAAAAGTAACTAAAGCTGTCAAATAAATGTAGTGGAGTAGAAAGTACAATATTTCCCTCTGAAATGTAGTGGAGTGGAAGTGTAAAGTAAAGTACAAGTACCTCAAAGCTGTACTTCAGTACAGTACTTGAGTAAATGTACTTAGTTACTTTCCATCACTGGGACTAATAAAGTCTGACTGAACTCACCAGATCCTTTAGTCGCCATAATCTACTCTGCTGGAAACATCAGAGACTGATTCAGCTGGAGGGGAGAGAAGAAGAAATAAAGCTCATTAAAGTGTTGAGGTGACATGAAGACGTGTGTCTGAGGACAAACATGTGGATACTTACTGGTGTCAGAGTTTGTGCTCTGTGTTCTCTTTGAGGAGTTCTGCTGAAGAAACGTAACAACATCACAATCATCTTGAGACGAGAATAAAAACATCAAGATACAGTTTGGGAAAGATGAGGTCATAATTAAACAAACCAGTGATTAAAACTGTGATGTTTGACAGTTTGAAGGATTTTATTTTCTTGCTCTTTAAAATCTAAAAACATGAAAAACATGAGAATGAAATCATAATATATATTAATATGTATTGAATATTCAAATAACATAAAGAGCAACAAATTGTTTTTCACTCTTTAGCCAGTAAATATTTTACTGTATGTAATTTATTTATTTATGTATTTATTGGGACCATGTACAGTGTTAAACATAAATGTTACCATTTCATGTACTGTAGAGTAGTTTATAGCTCATTTATATATTCTAATATATGTCTTTCTGTCTTTGTGAGGACATTTTGTTGGTCACTGCTTCAAAGAACAAAGACCAAAAGGTTCAAAGGGTTAAAACTCAGTTTTAGTTTAGATTAGAGTTGGGTTTAGCTTCAGTTTAGGTTTGGACATTTAGTTGTTCTGGTTAAAGTTTGTTAGAGATCAGAGAATAAATGATGTTAATGAGTGTCCTGACAACTGTAGAGTGTGTGTGTGTGTGTATGTGTGTGTTCCTAAAATAAAGGGTTTAATATAAAACATGTTTTAATTCTGATGAAGCTGAACTCGGGAAAGACTTTCGTTTCCTTTTAAAAGTGATCAATCTAAATGTCCGTAAATGAAACTTTAATGAGTTTTTTTTAACCTGATTCTGTTTTAGACTCTGAAATGGCGGAATTACCGCCGACTGACACGATGCTCTGACTGCACTTCAAGTAAAAACAGGAAACCTGTTTCAAGCTCGTCTGTCCGTCAGTTTAAAGTTAGTGAACAGAAAACTTTGCAGCTCAGTTAGTGATTAACTGTGATAAATTAATACAACAGTAAAATGATCTGAACAGAAACTCACCTGATGATGTTGAATTTTCAGTCATTGATGTCAGTTTGTGTCTTTTCTGCTTTTCTCTCCTCGGTGAAATTCTTGATGCAACGTCAGTCAAGAGTCGAAAGAGCAAGTCAGTTCAAGACTGGTGTAGATGTATCGCAGAACACAGAACATTAATTACCGTCAGATGCTGACTGATCCTTTTAAAGAAGTTACCGCCGCTGTGCCATCACTCTGTCAGTTTAAAGACGCATTTATCGTTTCTGCTGCAGGTGTTAAATAAAGTCAAAGGAAAGAATCTGACACACAGCAGCTGTGAGCAACTAACAGAACATCAGTACTGATGTTTCTGCGAAGTCCCGGATACGAGCTAAAGGAAGTTGGTTTGTAAGTGTGGAGAGCTCTGTGTGTGTGCGCGCATCTCTGCTAATTGAAGACACGCAATTTGAGGCTTTTGTGCTCTCTGCAGTTTTCATTGTGGGCCAATCTGTGTGCTCAAAAACATCCGGGGCTGAAGCAGTGGCGGCCCCGGACCCAAAGCTTTGGCACTGCGCTCACAGCTGTTGTGTTCATAAACGAAATGCGCACTTTTTACCCTAAGTGTTGCAATATAGGGGCATTTGACGGGACACAGTGATTCGCGACTTACAGTATTAGTTAGTACATTATTAAAGTAGGTTATCATCATGATGGGCTTTTATCAGAACATGCAGAAAAACAGATTCCCATTAAATCTTGTTGACAGACTGAGAATTTTAATTTCGTTCATTTTTTTTCTTTATTTCTCATCAACTTTCTATCAGTGGAGAATCTCTAAATGCTTTGTTGTATTTTCAGTTTCCTCTTTAGCTTCTTAAATGATGAAACATTTAATTTCATTAAAGTCAAAACGATGTAATTCAAAGGATTCAAAGGCTTTATTGTCATATGCAGAAATAAGTTATCAATGCAATGAAAGTGATGATTAGTTCACTATGTCTACCTGGTGCCCTCAATGACTCCATTTAACATATATACTAGAAACTATGTTTAATAAAGTATTTAAAAAATATTAGTAGCAAATATACACAGACACACACATCATACCCACCACTCACTGTACTGTAATGTTCTTTCTTCCAACACACAACCAGACAGGTGAACCTGATAAAAGCAGCAAACTAAATGTGCTGTGTGTCCTCATTTTACATCAATGAGATATTAAACTGAAGTCAGTCTGACCACAAACCATCTTTAAAAAATATCAAGATTTATAACAGACTGGAGTTTCTTATGCATAGTCTAAGTGAATGAGGTTAGTAACAGACTAACGTTAGCTAAACTGTGATAATAGCATAACTAAATGAACTCTGAGCTTGTTAGCTAATGTTATGTAACGTCATCTAAAGTGTTTGGTATGGTGACTCAGCAGACAGCAGGACACCAGACAATTATCACAGCAGAGATTGTTTCATTCATGATGATGAATTATTTTCTGATGATCAAGTTTGTTGTTTAAATTTTTGATAGCAAATGTATGTCGTTATTGCTTTTATAGCTAAGGGTTAATTAATAGCCTTCCAATGCACAATTAATAATCAGAGGTTTGTAAATGTGATATTCCCATAACATTGGTTATTATTATTATTATTATTATTATTATTATTATTATTATTTGAAGCAGCCTGGATCAAAATAAAAGGAAGAGAGAAGGAATGAAGAATACAGATAGTAACAACAGTATTTATTTATCCTAAACTCAATATTTTCAAGGGACACTTGCAACATTTTTTTTAGTTGCCATGATGAGTATTTTAAAGTATACCCATCATCATCATCATCATCATCCTTAGATAATATTTGGAGACCAACAGCGAATAAAATGTGCACATTTGGGAAAAATCAGTCAGTATTCTCTGAAGTGTGCTCTTTCATTAGGTAGAAGCGTTTCTCATGGAAGGTCACATGTAGGTAGAAGAAACAGTAAAACTCTTGACTAAAAACAGAACAAATAAACATAAGTGTGTTTAACTGTGGTTAAATGAGGCTCCTTGAGCTGTGTTGTATGATGTTCATCTGTCATTCTGGTCCAGCAGCAGCAGCTCTGACTGTGTTGATGATATGTGGTTCATCAGAGAGGCTGGACGGCCGGAGCTTCATGGTCCACACCAGCATTCATTCAACCAACACACCTTGTCCCAAATATATCCTGATGACGGCACTGATTGAAATGTCCACTGCATATATATAAGTTTCATCTGAGTGTGTGTGTATAAATATTTTAATATTAAGTATTAATAACTGCTCAAATGTTTGTATCTAGTTTTTATTATTTTGTACATTTGAGCACTGGGCTTATTTTCACCTTTGAACCCTTCAACCGTGTCAACAGCAGCAGTAATCCATGAAGTGTTTTATTGACATGTATGACAGTTTAATATCAAGTTTACATGTGAGAAGTTGTGTAATACATTATAAATAATAAAGCTTCCAAAGTGCAGTTTTCAGAGTTTTTGTTTTATTAAACAGAATAAAGTTGTTCACTCATCGCGTTGTTTTGGGCTGCAGGTGTTTACAGAGAAAAAACTTTTTAAAAAGCCACTGTACACTATATACACACACACTATTCCTAACTATTAAAAAACCAAGACAAAATAATAAAAGTAAAGACAAATAAATGAAAGCCCCCCCCCCCCCCACCACCCGGCCGTCTGTCTGTTTCCTCCTCATTTCCTCCTTCCACTCCTCCACAGTCTTTCCACCGGCCGCTGCACAGTACGCCACACCATGGATGCGTGTGTGGCCAGTCCAGTCTCCAATCTCTTGGGCTGGCCACACTTGCTGCTGCACTGGCTGGCGGGTTTTGCCCCCAGGCAGGGGCTCCTGCCACTTTTGTCTTCCTGTAGGCTGTGGATCTTGGCACCTGCTGTGGTGCAGGACGGGGAGGAGGCTGAGCATCAGGGGCAGGAGCTGAAGTGAAGGGAGGATAGGGAGGAGGAGGCAGACCCTGAGATGAGGGTCCTGGCTGCTCCTTGACCCACCTGTACAAAGCACAGCCCTTTTGCTGGAGGGAGAGACTGGACATCACTTTACGGGTGAGGGCAGCAGTGACCTCTGAGGCCTGATAAGTAACAAATGGTGGGGAGGGAGGAAGGATGGTCCTGGCAACTCCTACTGTTGTCCTTCCTCCAGGGTGGGGGCAGGTGGCGGGAGGGTGGCGGCTGCAGCTGGTGGTGGTGGTGAGGAGGAAGCTGGTGACTGCTGGTCGAGCTCCAGGGTCGCCTCCAGCAGCTCCTCATCTCCGGCCCCCTGCTGTGGTGATGCTGAGGTAGCGTCAGGGGGTGGATGCGGCAGGAGCAAGAGAGGTGCCTGTATATGTGAGGCTTTAAGACAAATACAGTGTTTCAGTAACATGAAAAAATGTGACTGATGTGTTAATATTGAATGACAGGCACAAGAACAGCCAAGCTGCATAAACACTACAGAAGTGCAGAAGGTTTTAAAGAGAGAAAGTGAGGATGAGACTAAATGATGACAACAGATTAGACTAGAAGCAGGCAGCAGCTAGAGGGGTTACGAAGGGAACTAGGGAGAGGAGGATGAAGACAATGTTACTCTACAGATGTTTCTGTTAGCGATGTTCGGACAGGTGACTGGCAGCGAACACAAACTTACTCTGTCGGTTCCTGTCCTCTGATTACAAAAACATTTATAAAGCAAAAGAAAAGTCAAATGAATTCAAGCCTTTCTGTTATTAACAATATGTTACATGAATAATACGTTACTTTTGGCTACTTACACTCCTCTGTCAATTACCACCTTGACCAGCTCTTCATCCGAAGGCTCCTCAGACGATGTTGAGGGAAGAGCTGGTCTGAAGGAGGCTGCAATCACACAATCAGAGGGAATAAACAAAGAATATATACAGTGAACACAAAGTTTAACTCTGTATGTAATTTAAACTGGATGGACTTGAGCTTGCCTGGAAATGCAGGCTTAAGGGCCACCAGCTTCTTCACTGTGGCCTGAAATTCCACCACAGACAGAGAACGCTGCCCGGAGATGAAGGCCGCAAGCGCAGAACCAAGAAAAGGTCATCCATCCAGTTACAACTACATTTTGCCAGCTTTAAAATAAAACACGTACTTTGATGCACTTCTGGCTGTCTGGCTCGCGTCTGAGACAGAGGCTGTGCTGCTGCTGCTGCTGGTAGCGGAGGTGGTAGTGGTGGTGGTGGTGGCTGCAGCAGTTCATTGTCAGTCTCTGCTCCGGATGTAGTGGACGGCGTTCTCCATCTGCGTGTCAGGAGCTCGCACCTTCCTCTGGAGGTAGTTGACAAACTGGATTTTTTTTTATGGTTCTCAGACTCATACGGGCTATGCAGGGTCTCTAATTTGAAGTTCCTGAAGCCAATAAGGGCCTGTCCCTCCTGCTCGAGCTGGAGGGAGGTCACCCACGCCTCCTCGAACGCCTGATGGAACCTGACTGCCTCAGGGTACGCTGAGGAGTAGCGGGTGAAGGCGTCCTGTAAGTTCTAAAAACTGTCATGACTGACTGAGACCCTGTCCTCTCTTGCTCCTTTTGGTGGGAGGCGACCAGATTTACGCTGTAGCCCACATTGTTCTCCAGGAGCCAGTGGAAGGTCTAACCCTGGTACCGACCAAACAGGACCTTCCACCGGCTCAGAACAAAGGTGGCGTTGGCGGTATCACCATCCTCAGAGGCGATGTGGGCCCAGGCCCTTCTCAGGCTTCTTTGCCCTCTGTGGTGTTTGGCCTCCAGCTGCCTGCCAAGGGCTGAGGGCTTGAGCATCTGGGGAAGCCTTCATGAGGAGGGTCCGAGGGCTTGAGCATCTGGGGAAGCCTTCATGAGGAGGGTCCGAGGGCTTGGGCTACTGGTGAAGCCTTCAGGAGGAGGGTCCGAGGGCTTGCGCGTCCAGTGAAGCCTTCATGAGGAGGGTCCGAGGGCTTGGGCATCCGGGAAGCCTTCAGGAGGAGGATCCGAGGGCTTGGGCGCCCAGTGAAGCCTTCAGGAGGAGGGTCCCGTTAAGGTAGAACTTACATTCTCTGTTTTGACAGTAGAATCTATAATCTAACATGGCAACACAATTAGATTACAGTGTTCTGCTGCACTCATATCTTAACGCCATAACAACCAAACAGCAGTAACTTATTCCCACTGTAAACAAAATCTTTTGCCAAATTGAACATATGAGTGTGCAAGTAACACATTGACAACAATTATTTCACAGCTTACAAAAATCAGTGGAGTTAACACAACAAATAAACATAAATAAGTCACTATTGGTTTTCTGAGTGTGCCATGTCGTCAGTGTCCAGGCACAGTCACCATTAGCGTGTAGTTTATTTCCTTTTTTTTTGTCTTTGGTAAGTTTCATGTTTAATTAAAAGAACACGCATCCTTCTCCTTCACAGCGGAGATAGAGAAGCATTGATTTTAGAGACTATTACTGATGATCCACTAGAGCAGAAGTTCCTTAAAGGACGCCTATTTTACCATTGAGTAAACTGAAAAACTGATATATTTTATGGATATTTCATATTATATTCAATGCATAACAATAATAGAACAGAGCAATTACAGTAACAACTGTAAAATGAAGCCAAAGAGAGAAGTCTGCTTTTCAGTTTCTTTTTGCCCAAACTGTTGTGTAGAAAAGGTTGTGTGCAGGTTTAATGTGTTACAGTGATGTAAAGATGTGAGGAGGAGCCGTCAGTGAGCTGGAAGATGCAACAGAAAGCAGAGAAACTGTGTCTGCTGTTACATACCATCAGTGTTCAGCTGCTTTTTAACTCTGCAAACTTCACTTTGTTTGAAAGCTTTACTATATATATTTATATTTATATGCATTACCCAACTTCCCATATGTAAACATGACATTTAACTGCAATACTAATCAATAAAACACATGGATTACTTCTGCTGCAGTCGCACCAATCTGCCGCTGGGTGTCGCTGTCTGACCGCTCTGTAGGAGGCGTTCAGGGACGCTGCAATCCAGAGAACTGAAAGCAAAGAGGAGACACAGTGTTAATATGACTAAACTAAAATAAAACGATAAACTTTGATCATCTGTACTCATGTGTGTTGTGTTAGTGATCTGTGATAAAAAGCATCACTGTCTTCGGGTTATTTAACTGGAAAAATCTCATTCTCTTGTTAAGAAAAAGCCACTACACCAAACTCAGTGATAATTTTGACACAAGTGAAAAACATTCATTACAATTGGCTTCTATTAATCAGAGTTGTAAGGAATAAGTTCGGCAAAATTTCAATGTGAGTTTTCCTCTCTTTCTTCTTCCATTATTACTTGCAAGATTCCTGTCACACAAAACATATTTGTGTACAAAATACAATTTAAATATCACATCATACAAAAGACAAGTGACATTTATGTACAATTAGTCATAAAATACAATTACAATGGACTTAAACTCAACTTTGGCACAAATGTAGCCAGTCAGACTCCGATGGGGGGCAAATTTATCACAAATAATGCAAATTTTATTATGAACATTATTCGTGGTAAATAATAATTTACCACAGAGATCTCACTGGAAGCTGAAGTCAGAAGTTGGCAGCTGTGTTTTACTATTCTCTATTCATTACTCCATCATGTACTAAGACTCCACACTGTTGTGCAGTTTATTTGGTCTGCAGTTAAACTGCTTTATAACACCTGAAGTGGTTCTCCATCGTTGCCTCAGCAGGGGATCGAACCGCTGACCTTCTGCTCCGCAACAGATAAACAGGAGCAGAACCACCATCCCTCTCTTCCACCTAATAAATTGATCCTGATTCAGTGAATCTATCGTTCATATCCGCTTTTTCACAGCCAGAGGCGGAGAAAGAGCCTCTCATGTCTGTGTTTACATCCGCTGACAGGGCGCATCGCTGCTCTGCATCAAGGCGGCTTCCTCTGATCTCGGACCATCTTCGGGTTCCGTCCCTCTCACACAGGTCTCAGGCAGATATCCCGCCTTCAGCTCTCGCCGTTACTGATTGGCCAGTCTCAGTTAGCGAATACACACCTTGTGTTGCTCTCATTGGTTGTCTCAGATGCCTCCTTGTCTGCGGATTGGTTCATATTCAGCCGTCACGCACGTCAGTTTTTCTGCCAGGTTGTTCCACTGACCTAACTACGTTACTCGTTGGTATTTGGTTGTATTTGTAAAAAAAAACCTCTTTACTTTTTATCTAATTTTTAGACTTTCATAACTTTGTCCTGTTTTTATCGTTTTGAAAGGTAAGAAACGCTCAGCGTGCTTCTGTCTGTCACGTTTTCGGTTTCTGCTCCGTTAACGGAGTTTTCTCGTATGAATCGCGACCGTAACGTTACTGTAATATAAACGGTGTTGTACATGATTGTTTTCTACTAAAAAATGCCGTTTTTAATCCCCAAAAGTGGAGGATGTGGAAAGTTTGTGTTGTCTTTTATTGTCAATGCTCTGAATAGCTGTTTTAGCTGAAGCTAATTAGATAATTACGGAGCGGGAACCTGCAGAAGCTTAATGCATTCACTTAAGAAAAAAATGCCCTTTTTTCTAAGTTAATGAAAAACGTCAAACTCTCCTTATTACTAGAGCTTGATTTCATGTCCAGCCTGTTTAGTTGGATCCAGTTTAATTTTGTTTTTTGCTTTGAAACGTTGGCAGATACTGTGTCTTTAAGTAATATCGATATTATTGTCATTAATTTGTCGACTTTGCGCTGGAAACTCAGGACAGGCAAAAATGTTTCATCAAAGCCCAAAAAATAGATGAAAGCAAACACAGCAGACTGCAGCTGAGAGGTGATTTAAACAGGTAGAGCTGGATGACTCCACTTTAATACTGTTAGAGAACATCTGGAGAACAATCTTCAGCATTTATCTGATCACCTTTTGGCAAAAAAAAACTTACAACAGGTCAAACATGAGAAAAAAACAAGTATAATGCGTTATATTCATAAAAGAACATGATTGAAAACGCGTGTAAATGTCTTTCAGGACCTTCGTCTCGCTCTTTACCGTAATTACTGAAGGCGCAACGAAGTTCAGACGGCGGCGTTACCGCAGGCAGGATTTGAAGGCATCTCGTTAATTCAGAGAAAAGTTTTTTTTTTCAAAAGTGAATCTTAACGATTCTGTAGGTTTAATGAATTACTGCAAGAACTTACTGTTGAATCAACTTTCACTTTGTATAAATGTCCGTGTTACTTTGTTTCATTGAAATGTTAACTTTTCAGCTGAGTGATTGAATTAAATCAACCAATATTAGTCATAGTGGGAATAACGTTACTATTAATTAGTAATTAGTTAATATTAATCAGAAGCTATTTCAGCCGTTTCTTCGTCAGCTTGTAACTTCTCAATAAGAGAAGACTGAACTTTAGTAACCCCTTTAGAAATTCTTGTTCCAGATGTGGGAGCAGCAGCAGTCTGTCGCCTCCTCTGCTGCCACCGCTGCATCTCCGTCCTCCTCCACCAGCCGGTCTCCTTCAGCCAGACCGTCACCCTCCAACACTCCACCGCCTCCTCAGCCTCCCCAGCCATCCTCATCCTCCCTGAGGAAGAGAAGGTCCAGAGTCCTGTCGAGTATGCGTCCAGTCATCTTCCTCACTCACATTCACATCGTTTCATGTTAAACTGAGGCTGTTGTTCTCCACGGTGTCGCATGTCGACTGAACTGTTTTTAATTGTGGCTCCAGGTTCCTCTGAGGATGAGGATGACGACCAGCTGCTGATGAAGCAGACAGCTGCTGCAGGTGAGTCTGTGTTTCATACAACATAAAGGTGTTCAGTCAGTACAGTGGGAGGTAACAGGTGGTACAGCAGGTGAACTGTGTCTACTATTACCGTTTTATTATATTTATTACTTTTATTTATTCGTTTTCTGTTCACAGCATCTCCTCTTCCTCCTCTTCCTCCCTCGCCTGCTGCTGTCAGACCGGTTGCTCCTCCAGCTCAGGTTTGTGTTGTTGTTATGAACATTTTGTAGTCGTGTGTTTAAAGCAGCAGCTCAGTGATCTGTTGTGTGTGTGTGTGGTTGTCGTGTTGCAGCTCCTCCTGCTGGGAGCTTGGAGGAGCAGCCTGCCTCCAGAGCAGCAGGACTGGGTCAGCAAGGCCCTGTTTGTGCAGGACCAGACAGGGAGGCCGGTCCTGTCTGAGGAGCTCCAGCTCTGGTACCACCCACCTGGTCCCCGGTTGGTCTACAGCCAGCGTCCCTCCAGCCCCGACGCTTTCTTTCAGCGGCCCTTCTTCTTCTGGGCTCCGTATCGGATGTGGCTTTACCGCCTCAAGTGTCCGGATTGTGAGCACAAGCTCACAGCCTGCGGGATTTACAAGACCATCCGCAAAGTCCTGGACCTTGATGGATGGTATTATATGGGCACGGAGTACCTGGAGTGCAGGTACTGATGACTAGCAACACTAACAGAGAAGAAGGAGAAGTTACATAGAGAATAATGTACAACAGAGCAGGAACAGTGTGTCTTTTCTCCCACAGGTCATGTGAGAAGAAGGTGGCGGGCTGGTCGGACTGTGTGACCAAGCAGCTGGACTTGGACCACCAGCAGCTGTTCCCTGCAGTGCTGGCGTACAAGTAAACACAACAAACTACACAACAAACTACACAACAAACTACACAACAAACTACACAAGCCTCTGTTCAGCCCAGTATGACACAGCGATGTTCAAAGGAAATATATTAAATTTCACTTAAACGCACAATATGTCATTTCAGCCGCTAAGCGCCTCAATCAAAACAATAACAAAAAACGGAGAGTGATGACGGTGTGAAGTAGCAAGGCATCATGGGAGTTGTTGTCTTCGTTGTTAAACGTTGTTTGTTGTTCTTACACAGAGATTAAAATTGTTAAAATATTAAATAAAGTTTCACTTATAAAATCAATATTTCTCCGACGATGTTCAGCGACCACCGGACTTCCTGGAGGGGCTGTTAGCCGAGCTGCTGCTAACGTTTGTCCAGTTTATTTCTCTGATAACTTAAGATCCAGACGTCCAATGACTAAAATCCTTCTTCCGGCTAAAAGATATAGTTAAAAACCACATAAATTTATCATGAAAATGTGGCTTAAAACTGAATAAAAGTCCATTTATAACAGTTTGTGTGGAACAACTACAACGCCGATGTATTATCTTGTATGTGTGTAAGTTACTCTTTGGTAGACGCCATTGTAGCGGACAAACACAGCGCCGCCGTATGCAACTGGTGTGTGTTTACTCTTTGGTAGAGGAGGTATGACGCCATCGACAGGCGACCAAATGAAACGGTCCGTTACTTTGATTAAATTACAGATTTCTCTGAGTTTGAATGTAAGAACACAACTCAACAACATATATAACACAGGTCTAGTTGTTTTTAGACATTTTAATGTGGAATAATTACAGAAGAGAAAGCGTGTTGTTGAACCGTGTGACTGTTTTTGTGTCCTGCAGGCTGTCGTGTGATAAGAAGGTTCTGGCTCTGATGAAGACGCTGGGTGTCGGCCGCCTTCGCTCCTTCCTCGTCGAGCAGCACAAAGCGGAGTGGATGAGGCGCTGCTCTCACTACCTGCACACCTGCAGGAGGTGTGACGTCCCCGGAGCGCAGATGCCTCCTCCTTCTCCTCCTCACGCACTGCCGAAGATGGAGCCGGTACCCAGCAGCACCTGGCTGTATGTACATAAAGACACATAAATATATACACACATATATATAAATATACACTCTGTAGACATGGTGCACCACAGATATGCACATAAACATAAGTACACATCAAGTATTTAACGTCACTGCTCTGTTTCCTCTGCAGGTGCAAACAGTTGAAGCAGGAGAAGACCACCCTCTGCACCGCCGCCCCCCCCATGCAGGCCCCTCCTCAGGCGGAGGAGACCCAGCCCGCCCCGAGCACCTCCGTCAGCCAGCACCCGCCACCACCGGAGGGAGAGGAGGAAGAGGAGGAGGAGGAAGAGGAGCCCACCGCCGGCCCATCCTGGGCTTCTCCTGCCCCGAGCACCTCCGCAGCCTCTCAGACGCCAAAGTCGACCGTCCGTCATCGTCGGAGAGCGATGGAGATGAAGGTGGGGGCAGCTGAGAGAGGACAGACTCCGAACAGAAGAGCGTCCTCAGTCCGCCGCTGTGGAACGTGCGGGCTGAGGCAGATTAAAGAGACGGGCCACAGAGAGCTGAGGAAGACGAGCGGGGAGAAGGTGAACTACTGTCCTGTAGCTGCTAAAGGACAGAACCCAGAGGAGTGGCTGGCCTCCCTCCATACCTGACCCCCCCCCCCCACCAGGAGCTTACTGTAAATAATGTAAATAGACATTGTGTGTAAATGTTTTTTTTATATATATATATCATGTTTGTACATAGTTTGTATTGTCACTACGTCTCTACTGAGCTTAAACAACATGTTTGGGTACTAGACAGTCGCTCTGCTGGCTTTAATTGAGCTTCTGTAAAGACAGACGGTTCTCCAACAGGTGACAACGACGTCAACGAGCACTTGAGTACTGGTGAACAGCTGAGGTTCACTGGTGTTCACTGTGTGGAGACCAGTTTGTGATTGTTGGGTGATTAAAATGTGTGACGAGGTTCAGCGCTGTTAATTCTGATTATTGAATATGTTGCAGTTCTACATCTTTATTCTGCGTATTTATTTGTGTGTGTAAGTCTGAGGTTAATAACACTGTGCTCTTGTTAACTTGTCACAAATAAAGTTTTATTGTACTTCCTGTTTTATTGCGTCATTCCTGAATGTTGAATAAAGGAATAAACTGTTACACAAACACATCTGTCGTTCTTCACACTGTGAATAAAATATAGTTTAGATGAGACAAACATGGCTGCCAGAGCTCCGTCTGCAGACAGATTTCAATCAGAAGTGAATGATTTGTTCCTTCATATTTTATTCTGCTTTATGTGTGATTAAACGGCGAAGCAAAGAGACGCTTATTGTTCCAAACATCAATACTTATTCCAGCTTCCGGTTGTTTATGCATCATATGCATTTATATGTCTTATTTTATCCCAAATAATCGGATATATAACGGTTTGATTTAATGTGCTCTTATTTCTCTGTAAGGATGGAAACAGAAAGCCAGTATTAATAAATGAGTAGACTGTAGTATTTATAAGCTCCGATGTCTTTTATCGGTACTTTTTAATGTTTTGGTGTCATTTATTCTACATATATTCTGACTGTGTCCACACACACACACACACACACACAGCAGACTACAGGTCGACATCTACACTCGTTACCGTAAGTGCAATAAAACCTTCGCGAGTAAAATCCAATAAATACTTTATTAATACAGTAAAAAGTGATATATCAATCTGCTGTCAGCTTTTCTCTCAACTACGGCGCGTTAGTTCAGATAATAGTGAAGTTAGGAAAAAGCTAAAACGAAGGTTGTCTGTAGTTTAACTCAGTTTATCTTCAAATGTGTCAGATTCTTACAATCTCAGCTACACACAAATAATTTTTTTTCTCATCAGCGCCCAACAGGACAAATGACATTTTATGTACAATTACTCATAAAATACAATTCAATCAATCAATCAGTTTTTATTTATATGGCGCCAAATCACAACAAAAGTCATCCCAGGGCACTTTTCACAGAGAGCAGGTCGAGACAGAACTCTTTAATTTACAGAGACCCAACAGTTCCCCCCATGAGCAGCACTTGGTGACAGCGGTCAGGAAAAAGTCTTCTTAGCATAGAAACCTCGAGCAGAACCCGGACTCTAGGTGGGCGGTCATCTGCTGCGGCCAATCACAACGGACTTCAATTCAACTTTGGCACAAATGCAGCCAATCAGACTCAGGAGGGGGAGGGGGGGGGCTGTTGTGTGATTGTTGCTCTCAGGTGATAGGTGGGTCATTAACATCCAGCCGACATCCAGTAAGTTTGAACTCTGCTCCTCCTGTTTCTCATGTCTGCTGATGTCGCTTTTAACTTCACACTGCTGGTATCTGTTTTATCCTTCATGCAGAAATGACTGACAAGGCAGAGAGTGACCTCGGCTCCCTGAGACGGATGGAGATCAGGAAGTGGAGAGTTGACCCCGCAGCCTACAGCCCCCCACCACAGCTGAGGTTCATGAAGCCCTTTTGGCCTCCGATCCTGAAGAGAGGAGGAAAAGGACAGAAAGGTTAGAACCGGTTGTTCTACACTTGTGATACTTGTGACTTCACACTCTAATTAAACATGTGTACTATTCCTCTGCAGACACGTCCAGGCGGTCTGGGAAGGAGGCCTGTAGGACCCCAAAGGCGACTCAGCACCCAGATGCAGGGACCTCCAGGGACCTGAGTCCACCTTCTAGCAGCTGGCAAATCCTGGAGGAGTCCATGAGGGCGAAGGTGCCAAGGACCACTAAGTGGAGGCGGCAGGTCCGGCAGGAGGCTGTCGACGCCGGGGTCATCACACCCCGCAAACAGAGGACCTGCAGCCTCTGCAAACAGAGGAAGGTCAGAGAGACGGGACACAGCATCCATAAGAAGACCAGGAAGACCTTCTGCCAAAACACCGACCCCTCAGGCAGGACAGTGGAGGAGTGGCTGAGAGAGATCCGGGGGGGGGTCTCCACCCAGGACTTGTACCAGGCCAACCTGAAGAGATGGGGCTCATACAAGTATCGGCCAGATGTGAGGACCCGGTACAACAGGAAGAGGAGGGAGAAGAGAGCAGAGGAGAGGAAGAGGATGGAGCAGGAGGAGGAGAAGGAGTAGAGAGAGGAGAGAGATGGAGGATCACTGAACTGCTCAGACAGATTTGTATATAGTCTGTATATATTTTATAATATTTCGCTGTATGACTGTTCATGCATCACTCTTATTCTTCAACCACTGTGCTGTAAACTGGCTGCAGAGCTGCTCGCCTTCATGTGCACTAACACAACACTGTTATTTTAAATGTTGTGTGTTTGTTAATATTTATCCTGAAACACAGAGCAAAATCATTTTGTACTTTTTTTTTATGACTCTTTCATGTGTGTGAAAAATAAAAACAACATTTTGGAATATTCAATCTCTGACTAGTTTGTGAAGTTTATGTTATTCTAACAATTATTTTGCACGTAAAATAATTAATAACTGAATAACTGACCTTTGACCATAGGAAGAGTCATGAGAGGACGAGGTTGCAGGAAGGTATAATTTATTAAAAAACACACGAAAAACATGCGAACAAATGCACAGATACAGTGTAAAAAAAAAAAGTTATATCACAGAAATTTACTGTATTATTTTTACAGTTTTTTTGTTTTTTCTACATTAAGTGTAAATGCCATAAAAACACAGTAAATTATTTTTATTAAAAATATTCACCATAAAATAAAGGCAACCTGTATTGTAATCTGTAAATTAATATAATGGAATATTATAGTTTTTAACAGGATTTTTACTATTACTGAATGTAAAATTAAGGCAACTTACTGTTTTTTTACTTAAAATTTAATGTAAAAAAAAAAGTTTTAAAAAAGTTTTTAAAAAAACCCACTTACCGTCAAATAACAGTAAAAAAAACCTTTAGTTATTCAACAAAGAATCTTTTTAAAATACAGATATTTACTGCAGACATTATCTGCATTTTTACAGTCCAACTGTATAAAAATTATAAAATATTGCTATAATGCTAAATAAATGTATAAATATGCACAAAAAATTAAAAACATTGCAGAAATACCTTAAAATGACCTAATTTAAGTAATGGCTTGTTTTATACAGTATTCTTTTGTAAATTCAAAGAATTATCCAATTTATCCATAAGACTGCCCCATCAAAGCACAAATTCTGGATATAAAACACAAAAAAATTATGTAAAATTATATTCAAATTATCCTCCTTTAAAACCCATTAATGGTATCTTGAGAGCTTTAGGATTTAATTGTATGTAATTAACTCATCTATTTACAGTAAATTCCTGGTAAAAATATTGGTTTGATACTGTACAAAAAAATAGGATCATGCGAAAATGGCTTACAAAAACATAATTTTAATAATCATTACCTTATATAAACATTATCTGAAAGTAATTACAAGCAACTATCCAATAGATCTACAGACTTTTCCAATTAATGTATGAGATTTACTGTATATAAATAATATTTGACAGTAATTACAAGAAACTATCCAAGCTCCCTCAAAGCACACACAAAAATGAATCAAAAGTCAATTTTGTCACTTTTCCATTATGAACACACTAAACATTTAAACCTGCTGTATACTGAATGAGTGATCCAACTGTGGTGAATGATGAATGAGCAGAATACGCTGAATGAAACTTGATGACTCTTTTGTTGACTCTACTACTGTGTTTTTTTAGATATATATTGTATAGTCTGAATATACGTTTATATTTCTATCTCCAGTGGATTGGAAATGTGTTTTACTTCTTTAGGGGAGATGTCAATCAAAGACAGTCTATACAGGCCCACACACTGCTAAGTAGAGGGGCCTCTAGGGGCCTTTAAACTGGGAGAAGCAGAAGAATTAAAAAATATATTGTTCTGACCTGGCCTAAGAGAAACCCTGGCGCAACATGAAAATGACACTCCCTCTCCCCAGCTGCCAAAAAAAAAAAAAAAAAAGCAGCAACAAGAGATTTTGCAGCCTTTAAATGTTTATTTCATAGTTGTGGTTTCAGGGTGAGTTAACAGCAAAACAACAAACAAAAGGGAACTAAAGCTAATCAACCTAAAATTACCTATTTAAACATAAAGAAACAAAAATACAAATCACTGACATAACTCCTAACTTAACAGAAACAGGAGGAAAGATATTTACAATACTGTACACAGTGGGTCAGAGAAGCAGAACAACAACAACAATAACAATAAATACATGACTAGCAACAGCAGGAACAGCAGGAGAAGGACATCCCCACGTCAGCCTGGTCCATGGGGTTTCCTGCGGATGAGAAAGCACAAAGAACTCAGGGGAAGAAGTCAAGTTAGTAACATGCATTAATGGTAAATGAATACATACAGATGGAGAGGAGGAGAGAGGAGCTCAGTGCATCATGGGAAGTCCCCCGGCAGTCTAGGCCTATAGCAGCATAACTAAGGGCTGATCCAAGGTGAGCCTGGCCGGCCCTAACTATAAGTTTTATCAAAAAAGAAAGTTTTAAGCCTACTCTTAAACATAGAGAGGGTGTCTGCACCCCGGACCCAATCTGGAAGATGGTTCCACAAGAGAGGAGCCTGATAGCTGAAGGCTCTGCCTCCCATTCTACTTTTAAAGACTGTAGGAACCACCAGTAAGCTGCATACTGGGAGTGCAGTGTTCTAGTGGGATAATACGGTACTATGAGCTCTTCAATATATTAGACAATGTGTTTTAAGGTGTTTAGGGCCAAGCACAATAACTTCAGTTTTATCTGAGTTTAGTAGCAGAAAATTGCAGGTCATCTAGGTCTTAATGTCCTTAAGGCATAAAGACAGTTTCCATGTGAAGTTACTGTATGAGAGCACAGACACATGAACAGCAACGACAGGAAAATACTGGTGATTTTAGGAGGTTTTGCTGCCGTTTTTACATGTTGTTGTTGCATTTTTTTTAGATAGTCGCTTGTAAACAGTGTGGTCTCCTCTCGGCTGCAGTACTTCCGGTCACCGCTGCGCTGTTTGAGCCAACTTGTTGTGATGTTCTCTGCTTGAAAATTGCTGTTTTGTGATGAAAATAATGTAAAATGAGGAACGCTTCACGAATTTGCGTGTCATCCTTGCGCAGGGGCCATGCTAATCTTCTCTGTATCGTTCCAATTTTAGTATATGTGCTACCGGAGTAACACGTTTCTACCACGAACATCAGCAGCCTTATAAAGGGCTCCGAGCCGCTAACCGACTCACTGACGGTGCGGCGGGAACACGGACAAAACCGGACAGAAACACGTCATCTGACGTGTTCCTGTCCCGGATGCTTCGGGATCACGGTGTGTTCAGATAACGGGCACGTCTCGAGTCTCTTATTTTGCTCTGAGGAGCGAGGAAACATGAGAGCAGCCTTCACGGAGGTCTTTTACCAGCCGACACGCCCCCTTATTGGATATCAGTTATTGATTGGACGCTGCAGCTGATCACACTGATCTGATACATCACTGCAGTTTCATATTGAAGTGGAGACAGATTATAGATTCAATTTAAATGTATCATTCCCAAGTTTTATGCTTTACCTCTTTCTGGATGCATTACACAAAATGAACAGTTAACACAGATGTCTTTTTTATTTAAACCTAAGAAGATAATGACTTGCAGGATAATACCAATGTATGATTTTAAAGACACTTCCCTTATCTTATTGCTGCGGTAGAAAGCCGGTCTGAGTCTTTGACAGCTGTAAAGTGATGTCTGCGTAAACGCGATTTCAGAATCTGAGAGGTGGCCAAACGGCGTTTATGTGCGTTTAGTCTCCATTACAGCCCTGTGTACAACTGTAAAAAAGTAAATAATTAGCTTATTTTAACCATCACTCTATACTAGAAAAGACTCTGACTGTTTGTGTCTGTTGCTGTCTGTTTTGGCGTGAGTTACCCTGCTATAGAGCCGACAGCAGGCTGGGGTGGAACAGCAGAAAACAGCGACTTTAAATGAAGTTCCGGTTGATTAAAAGTGACAGTTTCCATGTGAAGTTACTATATGAGAGCACAGACACATGAACAGCAACGACAGGAAAATACTGGTGATTTTAGGAGGTTTTGCTGCCGTTTTTACATGTTGTTGTTGCATTTTTTTTTAGATAGTCGCCTGTAAACAGTGTGGTCTCCTCTCGGCTGCAGTACTTCCGGTCACCGCTGCGCTGTTTGAGCCAACTTGTTGTGATGTTCTCTGCTTGAAAATTGCTGTTTTGTGATGAAAATAATGTAAAATGAGGAACGCTTCACGAATTTGCGTGTCATCCTTGCGCAGGGGCCATGCTAATCTTCTCTGTATCGTTCCAATTTTAGTATATGTGCTACCGGAGTAACACGTTTCTACCACGAACATCAGCAGCCTTATAAAGGGCTCCGAGCCGCTAACCGACTCACTGACGGTGCGGCGGGAACACGGACAAAACCGGACAGAAACACGTCATCTGACGCTCTCAATACAGCAGCCAGCAGCAGGTCCGGATGCTTCGGGATCACGGTGTGTTCAGATAACGAATCTGAAAGGATCGGTGTGGTTCTGGTCCTGGAAAGTCCGTTTCAGTGGGACTATGTGAGCGGACTGATGCATTGTGGGAGATGTATGCAAAGCAGGGTGACGTCAGGCGAAGACGATTGGAGGGCTGCAGACATGAAAACTAAAGACCGACTCCTCCAGCAGGGACTCTGACCCCCGACCCCCCTCTCCCAGAGATCCTGAGGGGGGGTTCAGAGACCCTGCTGGGCTGGTTTAGAGGCACCAGGACGTGTGTAGGAACCGGTCTGATCTGGTTTCCGCCTTCAAGCCGGAAGCAGCACAAACAACTGACGAGAATCGGCGGTCGGATCCTTTAAAGACAATAAACCAGCAGCTGATCTGAACATCAAACGCGTCTGAAAGTCTGAAATCTGCAATAAATGTCGTTATTTTCTGTGTTAAAGTGTTGTTGTGAAGCAGGAAGAGAAACTCTATTCAGCTCAATACATAAAAGCAGAGATGTCACAGTAGAATGAATGAATGAATCCATCATATGCAGATATACACACATCCTACAGGAGGCAGAAATACTGTTGAAGAGAGGAAATCTGTGCTGGAAACCAAAATCCAAACAGGGAGATCTGAGATCTGTAAACAGTCCTGTATTAACTCTATAAATTCAATGTTCAGTTCAAACAGGCTTTATTTATTTTATTTGCAGGGAAACATGCGTTTACATCGCCGAAGCAAGTATGAAATAAAAACAAAGCTGTGATTTTACTGTTAGTTTTGTTTTAATTCAAATAAATTCAGCTGCAGTTGCACCAATCTGCCGCTGGATGTCGCTGTCTGATCGCTCTGTAAGAGGCGTTCAGGGACGCTGCTGTAGAGTCCGAATCCAGAGAACTAAAAGAAAAGAAGACACATTGTTAATATGACAAAAACTAAAATAAAACCATAAACTTCGATCATCTGTATTCATGTGTGTCGTGTTAGTATCTGTGATAAAAAGGCATCACTGTCTTCAAGTATTTTATCCAGAAACAGCTCGTTCTCTCGTTAAGAATAAGCCGCTACACCAAACTCTGATAATTTTTTAATACATTTAAGACAAACATTCAGGTCTAATATGACTTCAAACATCCATTCAGTTGATCATTACAGTCTATTCAGGCTAATAAAAGATTCAGCTTCTCTGAGATCTAACAAGTCAGTTTCAGTTCGACTTTTACAACCAGTTAATCAGCGTTTTTACTGCAATCATCTACTGAAGCACCACAGAGAACTGCACGATAGAGAAGCTACTCTGACAGCTGAAACTATATTACATTAATTGAGAATTATATCATTAATAGCAAGCAAGCAAAGTTTATTTATATAGCACCTTTCACAAACACCAGTTACAAAGTGCTTCACAGTCAAAGAAATAAAATAAAGTGAAATAAAAATGAAATAAATTCAGAATAAATAAAAAAACAAGGTACCAGATAAACTATCACATACTACCCAAATATACAGAACTGAGCAGAATCCCTTCCTAATTAATAACATATTTTAAACTTAGAAAGTGTGGAGGTGTCGACAACCAAGAAAAACTAAAAAACCAAGAAAAACTAGTGATTTTAGGAGGTTTTGCTGCCGTTTTTACATGTTGTTGTTGCATTTTTTTTTTAGATAGTCGCTTGTAAACAGTGTGGTCTCCTCTCGGCTGCAGTACTTCCGGTCACCGCTGCGCTGTTTGAGCCAACTTGTTGTGATGTTCTCTGCTTGAAAATTGCTGTTTTGTGATGAAAATAATGTAAAATGAGGAACGCTTCACGAATTTGCGTGTCATCCTTGCGCAGGGGCCATGCTAATCTTCTCTGTATCGTTCCAATTTTAGTATATGTGCTACCGGAGTAACACGTTTCTACCACGAACATCAGCAGCCTTATAAAGGGCTCCGAGCCGCTAACCGACTCACTGACGGTGCGGCGGGAACACGGACAAAAGCGGACAGAAACACGTCATCTGACGCTCTCAATACAGCAGCCAGCAGCAGGTCCGGATGCTTCGGGATCACGGTGTGTTCAGATAACGGGCACGTCTCGAGTCTCTTATTTTGCTCTGAGGAGCGAGGAAACATGAGAGCAGCCTTCACGGAGGTCTTTTACCAGCCGACACGCCCCCTTATTGGATATCAGTTATTGATTGGACGCTGCAGCTGATCACACTGATCTGATACATCACTGCAGTTTCATATTGAAATGGAGACAGATTATAGATTCAATTTAAATGTATCATTCCCAAGTTTTATGCTTTACTTGTTTTCTGATTCATCATCTAGTTAAAATCTGTTAATTGCCAGTCTGATCAACAAAAGAACCATAAACAACTTTCATTTATTAGAAAGACAGTACACAGTATAAATACCTCGTTATTATTATTTTTTTTTTCTCTCTTCACCGCACTTAAAGCAGCAGCTTCCCCCCACCCCTACACCCACTCACTCCATTTCATTCCTGAAGCAAATATGGCTACTGCACAACCAACCAATGCCATGGAAAGGAAACAAATGTGGACTGCAGCTTTTGGATCAAATGAAAGACCACAAAGAAAGAAACAAGTGCCAGATCCCAAAACACAAAAATCCACACAAGTGAGAAAGAGCCCCAACTCCCCAGCAGTACGCAGCTTCATCACCAAAACACTCCAAAACTTGGAAAGAATGGATCCCATCACACCTCTAGAACCCAATCCAACCACCAAAGAAAAAGCACTGCCACCTATGAAATTATCCAAACCCCCCACCATCCAATCCTAATTCTAAACCATCCACTTCTGCTGAGACATCAGTCCCTCCGACCACTGATAAAATTGACAACCTCATCATCAAGAATATTTTTGACCAAATCAACCACTTGTTCTCTGAACTCAGCAAATACACCCAATCCACCCCCCTCAACAATGTCACTACACAGATGCAATCCACTCTAACCACCATGGAGCAGATCCTATTGAATGGACAAGACCCACACACTCCTCTCCCACCACTCTCTGCCAGCTACTCGGACATTGTAAGCACAAACATGCACAAATATCAAGCATTTAATACAGGTCCCAGGAAAAGAGCAAGACGGGAGTCGACAGAGAACCAACACCTTACACCTGTTGTAATAGAAAACTACAAAACCCCTAACAACTCTCCCTCAACCAACCAATCCATCCTCAAGGAAATACAAAGACTCAAGCCACAAGCCCAACTTCAAAAACTGGTCCACATGAGAAATGGCAATATTCTCATCTTCCCCAAGGACATTCCCTCCCTGAACTCTCTGCTCTCACCATGGCTCGAGGGAGCATTTAATGGAGCACACTTCACTTGCAGGCTAGCACGCAAACACAGCTCTATGCCCCCATCTGAAACCCCTACAAAACTGCTGGTCATCAAAGGTATTCACACAAACATCACAGAGACACAAGTCAAAGAAGAACTGGACAAACAAGGCATCTACATCTCCAGAATACACAGAATAACGAGCAAATCCACTCAACAGCCAACCACTTTCATCAAGATCCAGCTCACCAACCCAGACCAAGCTGCTAGCCTTCTCCATGAGGGCTTTTACATGGACCTTTTTCAGTATAGAGTAGAGAAGGCACGACCTCCACCCACCATCAAACAGTGCTATAAATGCCAACAATTCAACCATATCTCAATCAACTGCACCAACCCAGTCGTATGCCTGAGATGTGGAGAAAACCACCACCACAAAACCTGCACAAAAGACAAGCGAGAAGCCAAGTGTGCCAACTGTGCAGGCGAACACTCCGCTGCCTCCAAGACCTGTCCAGTCTACCTTTCATACATGACCCCATCAACCAAAAAGACACCAACTGCCAAACCCTCAGCCGGAAAACCCACTACCACTAACCCCCCAAGCCTGCACCCTAATGATGGCACCCACCTCACTCATCTGTGTGATGACTTAAAAAAAACTCACCATGGATGACAAGAAAATAGAGGAAGTACTCAAAACCATCAGGAAACACACACACTTCAATATATAAAGTATGTGTCATTCTCTGTAAGACAACAGATGTCTATTTCCAGTCATTTTCTTTGTTCCTTCTAACACTCTTCATAATGGCCCTCACCACCTTTCTACACTTAAATATTAGAGGAATAAGGGGAAGCAAAGAAGAGCTAATCCAACTGCTGAACGAGAAGAATGTCTCTGTGGCTTCCATAAAGAATCTGAGAGGTGGCCAAACGGCGTTTATGTGCGTTTAGTCTCCATTACAGCCCTGTGTACAACTGTAAAAATAATAATAGTAATAATAATTTGCTTATTTTAACCATCACTCTATACTAGAAAAGACTCTGACTGTTTGTGTCTGTTGCTGTCTGTTTTGGCGTGAGTTACCCTGCTATAGAGCCGACAGCAGGCTGGGGTGGAACAGCAGAAAACAGCGACTTTAAATGAAGTTTCGGTTGATTAAAAGTGACAGTTTCCATGTGAAGTTACTGTATGAGAGCACAGACACATGAACAGCAACGACAGGAAAATACTGGTGATTTTAGGAGGTTTTGCTGCCGTTTTTACATGTTGTTGTTGCATTTTTTTTAGATAGTCGCTTGTAAACAGTGTGGTCTCCTCTCGGCTGCAGTACTTCCGGTCACCGCTGCGCTGTTTGAGCCAACTTGTTGTGATGTTCTCTGCTTGAAAATTGCTGTTTTGTGATGAAAATAATGTAAAATGAGGAACGCTTCACGAATTTGCGTGTCATCCTTGCGCAGGGGCCATGCTAATCTTCTCTGTATCGTTCCAATTTTAGTATATGTGCTACCGGAGTAACACGTTTCTACCACGAACATCAGCAGCCTTATAAAGGGCTCCGAGCCGCTAACCGACTCACTGACGGTGCGGCGGGAACACGGACAAAAGCGGACAGAAACACGTCATCTGACGCTCTGAATACAGCAGCCAGCAGCAGGTCCGGATGCTTCGGGATCACGGTGTCTTCAGATAACGGGCACGTCTCGAGTCTCTTATTTTGCTCTGAGGAGCGAGGAAACATGAGAGCAGCCTTCACGGAGGTCTTTTACCAGCCGACACGCCCCCTTATTGGATATCAGTTATTGATTGGACGCTGCAGCTGATCACACTGATCTGATACATCACTGCAGTTTCATATTGAAGTGGAGACAGATTATAGATTCAATTTAAATGTATCATTCCCAAGTTTTATGCTTTACTTGTTTTCTGATTCATCATTTAGTTAAAAATCTGTTAATTGTCAGTCTGATCAACAAAAGAACCATAAACAACTTTCATTTATTAGAAAGACAGTACACAGTATAAATACCTCGTTATTTCTCCCACTAAGACAAATTCTTTAGCAAAACTGCCAAACTGGTCTCCCGATGGCCGAACAATCAGCCAACAATAAAGGAAAAATGTATTTAGAAATGAGAAATGAGGCCATATATATATAAACATAGCACAAAAAGTAAGGAAATTTGTGTTTGGTAGATTATTTCTTTGTTGTAACAACGCTTCTTGGTAATAAATCTTATACCGTTGGAAAGCCTGTTTATTTCCCTTTTAAATGGTGCCACATTTAAACCCTAACCCACAATGCCAAGAAGCATTGTTACAACAAAGAAATCATCTACTAAACACAAGTTTCCTTACTTTTTGTGCTGTTTATCTGCAGATGTTGCTTCAGAGTCCAACTCAAAGAACGAAACCCCACGTTGACAGACAGCGTGTAGCATGGATACATGTACACATAAAACCTGCATATAAGCAACGTATAGTTCAAATGATACATCACATCTGTCAGTTTATCTCTGCCTGTTTTCCTTTGTGTCCCAGTCGGGGATCAAACCGACAACCTTCAGGTCTCTGCTTCAGAAAAGGTCCTCTTGTGATATTTAGTTCTTAAAAATCTGTTAATTACAATAGAAAAGCCTTCTGAGGTCAACAGTCTTGCTTCTTTGTCATAAATGTTTGTTAACTTGTTGTAAACTTTTGTCTCTCTTGTGAATCCTCAGTTTGTCTTCGTTATCTGAAACAGTCTGAACTGAAACTCTGTTGGACTGTGTGAGCTGAAGAGCAGCTGTGTACATGTTCATATTCAGGATGTAGTTTTTGACCAGTAAAGCAGCAGTATTATAAATGGTACACTTTTTATTCCCATAAGCCTTCTCAGCCACATTGGAAAACTGAAAGAATACTCACCTCACGCCTCACAAACCACATAAACTCTATGGGCCTCCTAGGAATCCATCAAGCTGGCTTCAGAAAAGGGAGAGCCACCACAGACAACATCATCCGATTATCAGAAGACATCCACAGAAACTTCAACAAAAAAGAAATAACCATGGCAATATTCTTTGATATAGAAAAAGCCTTCGACAAGGTATGGCACAACAGACTCAAATACAGACTACTGGATACAAATCTCAAACTCCCAAAACCCACCCAATCCATCATCTTCAGCTTTCTTAACAACCGCCAAATCAAAGTCAAAGTTGCCTCTGCCATATCAACACCTTTCACCCCCCAAGCAGGAGTTCCACAGGGTGCAGTTCTGAGTCCACTTCTCTTTCTACTATACATATCTGATATATACTACCCCCCAGCCACCATAGCCAAAGTCTCACAGTTTGCAGACGACCTCTGCTACTGGTCCAGTTCCAAATGCCCAAACCTAGCAGC
This sequence comes from Thunnus maccoyii, assembly GCF_910596095.1. Classification (NCBI taxonomy): domain Eukaryota; kingdom Metazoa; phylum Chordata; class Actinopteri; order Scombriformes; family Scombridae; genus Thunnus; species Thunnus maccoyii. The sequence continues at coordinate 1,694,808 of NC_056541.1, read as the reverse complement.
CAAAAAACTCCACACATGCATAACTGAAATAGAAAACTGGTCTAACATGTGGAGAATCAAACTAAACCCTGCCAAAACACAGTGCGTCCTCTTCACTAAAAACCCACACCTGCAGCCCAACAACAGTGCCAATCTAACACTATACAACCAGAAAATCAATATCAGTAAAGAAGCAACATTCCTCGGAGTCACATTCCAAAACAACATGACCTGGACAAAGCACGTCAATAACCTGGAACAAAAAGCAAACAATAGACTCAACCATCTCAAAGCCCTCTGTGGAAAACATGGCGCATCACCCTCTACAGTCATCAAAGTCTACCTATCATACATCCGACCACTCTTCGAATACTCTGTCCCCGCCTGGATCACCATCTCTGATAACCAGCTACAACGCCTACAAACAATCCAGAACAAAGCACTCAAACTAGCACACAGACTCCCATCCTACATCAGCAATCACTATATACACACCATAACAGGAATCCAAACCTTAAGACAGAGACACCAAACAATAGCACTGAAATACCTGAGGACAGCGACAAACAATCCTTCACTCCAAAGAACCATAAAGGAAGCAAAATTAACAGTTAACACCCCCCTCTCATTCATTCTACAGCTAACCAAAGACCCTCCAGCCACCAACCCCCCATGACTGACTAACCAAACCTGGATACACAGAATTTTATTCCACCTCTGCTGCTTAATATCACCCACATGCACACACATACATAAATGTAGATAAAACACACCAAACACAAGGTTTTTTGGGTTTTTTTTTTCTCTTTGTTTTGTTTTGTTTTGTTTCTGTTCTTGTTTGTGCCTTGGCCCACATGTGTCCTGAAACCTCATGAGTCCCCCCACATCCTTCTGCCTCTCCTCCGCCGACCAAGACCAAAAGGACACAAGACCACCTACTATGGAAAGAAAAGGGCAGAAGCCCTGAGCTATCCCTCCAGGCCCATGATCTTCTAAACTAAACTAAACACTAAGACAAATTCTTTAGCAAAACTGCCAAACTGGTCGAACAATCAGCCAACAATAAAGGAAAAATTTATTTAGAAATGAGAAATTAGGCCATATATATATAAACATAGCACAAAAAGTAAGGAAATTTGTGTTTGGTAGATTATTTCTTTGTTGTAACAATGCTTCTTGGTAATAAATCTTATACCGTTGGAAAGCCTGTTTATTTCCCTTTTAAATGGTGCCACATTTAAACCCTAACCCACATCACCAGAATAGGTGTTACATTGTTTCTGGATGCATTAAACTAAATGAACAGTTAACACAGATGTCTTTTTTATTTAAACCTAAGAAGATAATGACTTGCAGGATAATACCAACGTATGATTTTAAAGATACTTCCCTTATCTTATTGCTGCGGTAGAAAGCCGGTCTGAGTCTTTGACAGCTGTAAAGTGATGTCTGCGTAAACGCGATTTCAGAATCTGAGAGGTGGCCAAACGGCGTTTATGTGCGTTTAGTCTCCATTACAGCCCTGTGTACAACTGTAAAAATAATAATAGTAATAATAATTAGCTTATTTTAACCATCACTCTATACTAGAAAAGACTCTGACTGTTTGTGTCTGTTGCTGTCTGTTTTGGCGTGAGTTACCCTGCTATAGAGCCGACAGCAGGCTGGGGTGGAACAGCAGAAAACAGCGACTTTAAATGAAGTTTCGGTTGATTAATAGTGACAGTTTCCATGTGAAGTTACTGTATGAGAGCACAGACACATGAACAGCAACGACAGGAAAATACTGGTGATTTTAGGAGGTTTTGCTGCCGTTTTTACATGTTGTTGTTGCATTTTTTTTAGATAGTCGCTTGTAAACAGTGTGGTCTCCTCTCGGCTGCAGTACTTCCGGTCACCGCTGCGCTGTTTGAGCCAACTTGTTGTGATGTTCTCTGCTTGAAAATTGCTGTTTTGTGATGAAAATAATGTAAAATGAGGAACGCTTCACGAATTTGCGTGTCATCCTTGCGCAGGGGCCATGCTAATCTTCTCTGTATCGTTCCAATTTTAGTATATGTGCTACCGGAGTAACACGTTTCTACCACGAACATCAGCAGCCTTATAAAGGGCTCCGAGCCGCTAACCGACTCACTGACGGTGCGGCGGGAACACGGACAAAAGCGGACAGAAACACGTCATCTGACGCTCTGAATACAGCAGCCAGCAGCAGGTCCGGATGCTTCGGGATCACGGTTTGTTCAGATAACGGGCACGTCTCGAGTCTCTTATTTTGCTCTGAGGAGCGAGGAAACATGAGAGCAGCCTTCACGGAGGTCTTTTACCAGCCGACACGCCCCCTTATTGGATATCAGTTATTGATTGGACGCTGCAGCTGATCACACTGATCTGATACATCACTGCAGTTTCATATTGAAGTGGAGACAGATTATAGATTCAATTTAAATGTATCATTCCCAAGTTTTATGCTTTACTTGTTTTCTGATTCATCATCTAGTTAAAAATCTGTTAATTGTCAGTCTGATCAACAAAAGAACCATAAACAACTTTCATTTATTAGAAAGACAGTACACAGTATAAATACCTCGTTATTTCTCCCACTAAGACAAATTCTTTAAAAAAAACTGCCTAACTGGTCTCCCGATGGCCGAACAATCAGCCAACAATAAAGGAAAAATGTATTTAGAAATGAGAAATTAGGCCATATATATATAAACATAACACAAAAAGTAAGGATATTTGTGTCTGGTAGATTATTTCTTTGTTGTAACAATGCTTCTTGGTAATAAATCTTATACCGTTGGAAAGCCTGTTTATTTCCCTTTTAAATGGTGCCACATTTAAACCCTAACCCACAATGCCAAGAAGCATTGTTACAACAAAGAAATCATCTACTAAACACAAGTTTCCTTACTTTTTGTGCTGTTTATCTGCAGATGTTGCTTCAGAGTCCAACTCAAAGAACGAAACCCCAAATTGACAGACAGCGTGTAGCATGGATACATGTACACATAAAACCTGCATATAAGCAACGTATAGTTCAAATGATACATCACATCTGTCAGTTTATCTCTGCCTGTTTTCCTTTGTGTCCCAGTCGGGGATCAAACCGACAACCTTCAGGTCTCTGCTTCAGAAAAGGTCCACTTGTGATATTTAGTTCTTAAAAATCTGTTCATTACAATAGAAAAGCCTTCTGAGGTCAACAGTCTTGCTTCTTTGTCATAAATGACAAAGTCTTGTTTCTTCAAACTTCAATCATCCAATCCACCAAACACCAAACAAGAGTCAATGGCAGAATAAGCTGTTTGGCATTGGCAGAGAAGATTTGGCAAATTTTTCATGGGCACAACTCACATACTCAGCTCTGCTGCTCATCCCACAAATGCATGTTCCTTACAAATGTGGCACCATTTAAAAGGGAAATAAACAGGCTTTCCAACGGTATAAGATTTATTACCAAGAAGCATTGTTACAACAAAGAAATAATCTACTAAACACAAATTTCCTTACTTTTTGTGCTATGTTTATCTGCAGATGTTGCTTCAGAGTCCAACTCAAAGAACGAAACCCCAAATTGAAATAAAAGCCTTCTGAGGTCAACAGTCTTGCTTCTTTGTCATAAATGTTTGTTTACTTGTTGTAAACTTTTGTCTCTTGTGTGAATCCTCAGTTTGTCTTCGTTATCTGAAACAGTCTGAACTGAAACTCTACTGGACTGTGTGAGCTGAAGAGCAGCTGTGTACATGTTAATATTCAGGATGTAGTTTTTGACCAGTAAAGCAGCAGTATTATAAATGGTACACTTTTTATTCAGTGGCAGACATACAAAAAAAACACATTCTTTATTAAATGATCCATGTAAAAGGTTCTGTAATACAAACTGAAACATGGTGTGTTCAATTCTACCTGTAATGTCTAATATATCAAGCTGACATGGTGCAAAATAAATATGCATTTAATCAACTTATAACCAAACTATAGTTCATATATTATTGTTCCAGTATTCATATATCAGCTGCAGGACTCTGTGTTGTATGTAAAGATCTGATCCAGGAGCAGCCAGGATGTGAACTCAGACAGGGCAAAACACTGGCAGAAACCCTGGTGCAGCAAACACTGTGAGGAGGAGGAGGAGGATGATGAAGGTGTGGCGTCGGGGCTCATCATGCAGAGCTGTCACTCAGCAGGCTGCTGCGGACTTCCTTCCACTGGAGAACCTGACTGGACAAACTCTCCACCTCCGCTGCCTGAGCCAGCAGCTGGTCGAAAGACGAGTTCTGACAGAGACGGATGAAGAGGTTTAGTTCATATAAAGAAAGCAGTCAGAGTCAGTGTGAGACAGTAAAGCCCCTTTCACACCTGCAGTACATCCCTGAAATGTTCAGGAACATTTCCTGCAGGGGGTCAAGTGTGAACAGGATCAATTTCCCTCCTCAAGACCTAAACTGTTTTCACATATGAACTCTAGACATTTTCTGGAGATTTTCCATGTCAGACGTGTTCTCACCAACCAGAAATACTCTGTTAGGTTTAGGTGAGGGGTTGCAGGAGGCAGGACATGACGCAGAAAGTCAGCTAAGGTTGTAATTCAGCATTTTGAAGCTTTTCACCAGAAATAAAACGGCTTTTATTTTATGAGAAATCACAGGAAGTCCTCTTTCCCGTTAGGAAACTAACTTCACAGGGGAGTGTTCAGGTCCAGTCAAAACAATGCAGCTTAGCTGTTTATCCAGCAGCTGTGGATGAGAGAAAAGTCGTTTTCCCTGTAATTTACCAGGAACTATGTGTGAAAGAGGCCTAAGAGTCTATCTATCTATCTATCTATCTATCTATCTATCTATCTATCTATCCATCCATCCTTCCATCCATCCATCCATCCATCCATCTATCTATCTATCTATCTACTATCTATCCATCCATCCATCCATCCATCCTTCCATCCATCCATCCATCCATCCATCCATCCTTCCATCCATCCATCCATCCATCCATCCATCCATCCATCTATCTATCTATCTATCTATCTATCTATCTATCTATCCAAAATCCGGGGGGGTTCTAAATAAAGATAGCAGCTTTCTTATTTTTAGACTTAAATATAGTTTTAATGTATTGTTTGGTTTCATTTTCAAATATTATCACTGAAGGTTTAGAATTGCTAAATTTAGATTTATGAATATGATATTTTGTTAAGATAATGATCAAATTGATTATTTATATATATATAAATAATTTGTTTTTTATTATTATTGTTGTTATTGAAGAAACCAAACAATATATTTTTCCAGTAGAGTAAAAGTCAGAGACAATATTATCAACAATATTACTGGGTGACATCTGTCCAGAGTTTGACAGTGTTGGGACATCACCAGAATAGGTGTTACATTGTTTCTGGATGCATTAAACTAAATGAACAGTTAACACAGATGTCTTTTTTATTTAAACCTAAGAAGATAATGACTTGCAGGATAATACCAATGTATGATTTTAAAGTTACTTCCCTTATCTCATTGCTGCGGTAGAAAGCCGGTCTGAGTCTTTGACAGCTGTAAAGTGATGTCTGCGTAAACGCGATTTCAGAATCTGAGAGGTGGCCAAACGGCGTTTATGTGCGTTTATGTCTCCATTACAGCCCTGTGTACAACTGTAAAAAAGTAAATAATTTGCTTATTTTAACCATCACTCTATACTAGAAAAGACTCTGACTGTTTGTGTCTGTTGCTGTCTGTTTTGGCGTGAGTTACCCTGCTATAGAGCCGACAGCAGGCTGGGGTGGAACAGCAGAAAACAGCGACTTTAAATGAAGTTTCGGTTGATTAAAAGTGACAGTTTCCATGTGAAGTTACTGTATGAGAGCACAGACACATGAACAGCAACGACAGGAAAATACTGGTGATTTTAGGAGGTTTTGCTGCCGTTTTTACATGTTGTTGTTGCATTTTTTAGATAGTCGCTTGTAAACAGTGCGGTCTCCTCTCGGCTGCAGTACTTCCGGTCACCGCTGCGCTGTTTGAGCCAACTTGTTGTGATGTTCTCTGCTTGAAAATTGCTGTTTTTTGATGAAAATAATGTAAAATGAGGAACGCTTCACGAATTTGCGTGTCATCCTTGCGCAGGGGCCATGCTAATCTTCTCTGTATCGTTCCAATTTTAGTATATGTGCTACCGGAGTAACACGTTTCTACCACGAACATCAGCAGCCTTATAAAGGGCTCCGAGCCGCTAACCGACTCACTGACGGTGCGGCGGGAACACGGACAAAACCGGACAGAAACACGTCATCTGACGCTCTGAATACAGCAGCCAGCAGCAGGTCCGGATGATTCGGGATCACGGTGTCTTCAGATAACGAGTCTGAAAGGATCGGTGTGGTTCTGGTCCTGGAAAATCCGTTTCAGTGGGACTATGTGAGCGGACTGATGCACTGTGGGAGATGTATGCAAAGCAGGGTGACGTCAGGCGAAGACGATTGGAGGGCTGCAGACATGAAAACTAAAGACCGACTCCTCCAGCAGAGACTCTGACCCCCGACCCCCCTCTCCCAGAGATCCTGAGGGGGGGGTTCAGAGACCCTGCTGGGCTGGTTTAGAGGCACCAGGACGTGTGTAGGAACCGGTCTGATCTGGTTTCCGCCTTCAAGCCGGAAGCAGCACAAACAACTCTGACGAGAATCGGCGGTCGGATCCTTTAAAGACAATAAACCAGCCGCTGATCTGAACATCAAACGCGTCTGAAAGTCTGAAATCTGCAATAAATGTCGTTATTTTCTGTGTTAAAGTGTTGTTGTGAAGCAGGAAGAGAAACTCTACTCAGCTCAATACATAAAAGCAGAGATGTCACAGTAGAATGAATGAATGAATCCATCATATGCAGATATACACACATCCTACAGGAGGCAGAAATACTGTTGAAGAGAGGAAATCTGTGCTGGAAACCAAAATCCAAACAGGGAGATCTGAGATCTGTAAACAGTCCTGTATTAACTCTATAAATTCAATGTTCAGTTCAAACAGGCTTTATTTATTTTATTTGCAGGGAAACATGCGTTTACATCCCCAAAGCAAGTATGAAATAAAAACAAAGCTGTGATTTTACTGTTAGTTTTGTTTTAATTCAAATAAATTCAGCTGCAGTTGCACCAATCTGCCGCTGGGTGTCGCTGTCTGACCGCTCTGTAAGAGGCGTTCAGGGACGCTGCTGTAGAGTCTGAATCCAGAGAACTAAAAGAAAAGAAAGGAAAAAACTAAAATAAAACCATAAACTTCGATCATCTGTATTCATGTGTGTCGTGTTAGTATCTGTGATAAAAAGGCATCACTGTCTTCAAGTATTTTATCCAGAAACAGCTCGTTCTCTCGTTAAGAATAAGCCGCTACACCAAACTCAGTGATAATTTTTAATACATTAAAGCTGGTGACCAGCATGGGGAGGAGGTGCCAGGCTGTTGTGGCTGTGTATGGTTCTTCCACCTGCTACTGAGGCTCCTGTTTGTTAAATTAATCAATTGTTAAATTGCCAATATGTCTTGTTTCTTCAAACTTCAATCATCCAATCCACCAAACACCAAACAAGAGTCAATGGCAGAATAAGCTGTTTGGCATTGGCAGAGAAGATTTGGCAAATTTTTCATGGGCACAACCCACATACTCAGCTCTGCTGCTCATCCCACAAATGCATGTTCCTTACAAATGTGGCTCCATTTAAAAGGGAAATAAACAGGCTTTCCAACGGTATAGGATTTATTACCAAGAAGCCCCAAACGAAACCCCAAATTGAAATAAAAGCCTTCTGAGGTCAACAGTCTTGCTTCTTTGTCATAAATGTTTGTTAACTTGTTGTAAACTTTTGTCTCTCGTGTGAATCCTCAGTTTGTCTTCGTTATCTGAAACAGTCTGAACTGAAACTCTGTTGGACTGTGTGAGCTGAAGAGCAGCTGTGTACATGTTAACATTCAGGATGTAGTTTTTGACCAGTAAAGCAGCAGTATTATAAATGGTACACTTTTTATTCAGTGGCAGACATACAAAAAAAACACATTCTTTATTAAATGATCCATGTAAAAGGTTCTGTAATACAAACTGAAACATAAGAGTGTTCAATTCTACCTGTAATGTCTAATATATCAAGCTGACATAGTGCAAAATAAATATGCATTTAATCAACTTATAACCAAACTATAGTTCATATATTATTGTTCCAGTATTCATATATCAGCTGCAGGACTCTGTGTTGTATGTAAGGATCTGATCCAGGAGCAGCCAGGATGTGAACTCAGACAGGGCAAAACACTGGCAGAAACCCTGGTGCAGCAAACACTGTGAGGAGGAGGAGGAGGAGGATGATGAAGGTGTGGCGTCGGGGCTCATCATGCAGAGCTGTCACTCAGCAGGCTGCTGCGGACTTCCTTCCACTGGAGAACCTGACCGGACAAACTCTCCACCTCCGCTGCCTGAGCCAGCAGCTGGTCGAAAGACGAGTTCTGACAGAGACGGATGAAGAGGTTTAGTTCATATAAAGAAAGCAGTCAGAGTCAGTGTGAGACAGTAAAGCCCAGTATAAATATATATATATATATATATATATATATATATATATATATATATTAGCAGTATTTGTCATGTGACTCACTAGCTGAGCGAGTTGTTCTCTGGTGGCCGGACAGTTTCTGACAGAGCTCAGCTTCTTCTCCAGCGTCTCAATGAAGTCCAGCAGCATCTTCACGACGTCCACCACACACCTGAAACATCCACCACACACCTGAAACATCCACCACACACCTGAAACATCCATCACACACACCTGAAACATCCACCACACATCTGAAACATCCATCACACACACCTGAAACATCCACCACACACCTGAAACATCCATCACACACCTGAAACATCCATCACACACCTGAAACATCCATCACACACACCTGAAACATCCACCACACATCTGAGACATCCACCACACACCTGAAACATCCATCACACACACCTGAAACATCCATCACACATCTGAACCATCCACCACACACCTGAAACATCCATCACACATCTGAAACATCCATCACACATCTGAACCATCCACCACACACCTGAAACATCCATCACACATCTGAAACATCCACTACACACCTGAAACATCCATCACACACACCTGAAACATCCATCACACACCTGAAACATCCACCACACACCTGAAACATCTACCACACACCTGAAACATCTACCACACACCTGAAACATCCATCACACACACCTGAAACATCCATCACACACCTGAAACATCCACCACACACACCTGAAACATCCTTCACACACCTGAAACATCTACCACACACACCTGAAACATCCATCACACATCTGAAACATCCACTACACATCTGAAACATCCATCACACACCTGAAACATCCACCACACACACCTGAAACATCCACCACACACCTGAAACATCCACCACACACCTGAAACATCTACCACACACCTGAAACATCCATCACACACACCTGAAACATCCATCACACACCTGAAACATCCACCACACACACCTGAAACATCCTTCACACACCTGAAACATCTACCACACACACCTGAAACATCCACCACACACCTGAAACATCCATCACACATCTGAAACATCCATCACACATCTGAAACATCTACCACACACCTGAAACATCCATCACACATCTGAAACATCCATCACACATCTGAAACATCTACCACACACCTGAAACATCCATCACACATCTGAAACATCCATCACACACCTGAAACATCCACCACACACACCTGAAACATCCACCACACACCTGAAACATCCACCACACACCTGAAACATCTACCACACACCTGAAACATCCATCACACACACCTGAAACATCCATCACACACCTGAAACATCCACCACACACACCTGAAACATCCTTCACACACCTGAAACATCTACCACACACACCTGAAACATCCACCACACACCTGAAACATCCATCACACATCTGAAACATCCATCACACATCTGAAACATCCACCACACACACCTGAAACATCCACCACACACCTGAAACATCCTTCACACACCTGAAACATCCACCACACACACCTGAAACATCGACCACAGACCTGAAACATCCATCACACACACCTGAAACATCCATCACACACACCTGAAACATCCACCACACACCTGAAACATCCACCACACACCTGAAACATCCACCACACACCTGAAACATCCTTCACACACCTGAAACATCCATCACACACCTGAAACATCCATCACACAGCTCATCTTCTGCTGTCTGCAGAAACTACAGCCCGTGTCAGACAGAGGTTGCTATGGAGACGGTTATAGAGATGGTTGCTACCTGTGCAGGTGAGCCTGGACGGGCAGGTTGGTGCGACCCAGCGGCTTCATCAGTCTCTGTCTCAGACTGTTCTGCTGCTTCAGGACGTCCTGCAGGTGACCACACAACTCCTGCAAAGCCTGGAGCCGCTTTGCTGCAGGTGAGACAGACAGGTGAGACAGACAGGTGAGACAGACAGGTGAGACAGACAGGTCACTACTCTACATGTGATGATCATCTCCGTGTCGGCCAAACACTGTAAAAATATAATGCACATAGTCACTGTGACGTCACCCACTGGTTTGAAGACTCCCGTTTTAAAGCCTCAAGTTCGGCATTTTGGCCGTCGCCATCCTGGTTTTTTGGAGCCAGAAGTGACCATATTTGGACAAGAAGATGGAGCTAACCCTGACGCTAGTGCTAGCTAGCTAGCTTGGTTAACAAAGTGCATCCATAATTAATAATTTAATAAGAGGATAAAGCCCTTTAGATGCTTTAAATTTAAAAGCACGTCTCTCTGAGTGAATGTGATGATCTGAATGGAACTAAAAGCTGTTTCAAGTATAAATAATAGTTAAAGTAAATGCATTTGAAATTGTAGGAGGGGGACACTAGGACCCAGGTTGAGAGCACCTCAACCAATCAGAAGCTTCCTGGGAAGCCAAACAAACTCTTTGTGTTTTAACTGGTATTATTTGATTGTTGGAGTAATGCAGCGGTGCAAATGCATCCTCAGGTATTGGATTTTTACGTCAATATTGTATTTGTTGGATTCTGATTACAGTTGATTGTATTGAAAGTTGTGTGTCTGAAATAACTAAAAGGGTCCAAACAGTCCAGAAGCAGCAGTAAGTTATGAGAATGTCTCTTTACTATTGAACTGTATTTATTTGTGTTTAGACTGAGATTAATATGTGCTTTGTTCAATTAAGTGATGACATCAGCTGACGTCAGCAGCATCAAACACTCACTGAGGTAGAATTTGTGTGTGACGTCGGCGCTCTGCTTCTCCACCTGCAGCAGCTCCACCTGCAGCCGCATCTGCAACAACACACAGGAAGAGAGACAGACAGGTGAGAGACAGACACCTGCAGCACCAAACAACACCAACATTAATACACTTATTAACTGTGACGACATTGATCCAGCTCACCTCATCCAGCTGTCTCTGCGCTCTGATTCGCTGTTCAGCTTCCTGCAGGTGAGAGGAGAAGACGGGACCCTGGCTGGAGGAGATGGAGTCAATTTGCTCCTGAAAGAGACACAACATGTTAGTGACATGTTAGAAGATGACATGACGAGCTTGTGATGACCTCAGGCCTCATGTCAGTGTCTGTGTCGGCCTGCCTCTGCTTCCTGTCCTACAGATTTCCAAGATGGCTCCCTCCCTCTCCCTCCTGGAAGACTGATGCCTTCAGGCACTCTTTGGTTTTGTTTGGGTTTTGATTCTGTTTAGTTCAGTCTTGGTTCATGTTACAAATAGTTCTGATTAGGACCTGACAGCCATACTTTGCTTACGTTGAGTTTAATAAATTATTTGTTTACTTGAGCTGTTACTGTGTGGACTTCCTTCTTTATGTACCTGAACGAGCCGGATACAACAAGCTGCAACCATTAGTCAATTCATCGATTTGTTGCCAACTATTAAATTAATCAGCAACTATTTTGATAATTAATCATTTTGAGTCATTGTTAAGAAAAAAAGTCGAAATTCTCTGATTGCAGCTTGTTAAATGTGAATATGTTCTGGTTTCTTTAGTCTCTGACGGTTAAATATCTTTGTGGACAAAACAAAACATTTGAGGACGTCGTCTCGTGCAGCAGTGATCAACACTTTATAAACCAAACAACTAATCGATCATTGACAATGAAAATAACAGTTAGTTGCAGCTCTGAACATGACAGTCAGGTCTCAGACTTTTGGTTCTTACTGTAAGTGTCACTTTAGATAAAAGCGTCTGCAAAATAATAAAATAATAAAATAATAAAATGTAAATGTAAACCCTTTTTCACGATGTTACAGCTAATGTTTGTTCATGTGAGCTGCGTCTGTAGTTTATTACTGGTGACGTTTCTTATTTTAAAAAGATATCAGGTGCAGGTTTGTATTTTGTGCTGATTTGTACATACGGTACTTTGTTGTTGAGTGTTGCAAAGTATGTTTATATATTGTTGAGTCTTGTGCTATCTCGTACGTAGTTTAGGCTATAGTTCATAAAATATACTTGTCTGTACAAATTAACACCTTCATTTATTCTTAATTACCTCCCCACAGCTGTTTTTTATTCCACTTTACGGCTTTTCTTAATAGATCAGTGGTTTGGCTTCAGTAAGTCTTTCTGACCTGAGTCACAGCACCTCTGGAGACACATCTGGCCAGCAGGCTGGCAGCTGGAGTCACTGAGAACGGACACAAATCCATCTGAAACGCAGAGAAACACAGCAGAAAAACCATTAATATAAAACATCATTTCAGTCACACGTCTGTTCTGTGTTGTATTGTATATATGCTGAAATGAAGAGTGGATCCTAAACAATATAAATCTTACTGTATTTGTGTCTGAAATCTCTGGAAATTAAAACAGAGCACGACATAAATTTAAACTGTCGGTTATCATCAGTCCATGAAAACAGCCTGAAGTGTAGTTTTGGGCGGAAACAGCGACTCTGTGAGCAGATCTACAGCTGAACAGTGAAACACGAACACTTCTGTAACAGTTTGTGTTTTCTTTTTACCGTTTAAACCGAAGAAGCGACTCCTGAATCTGCTCCAACACGGACATAGCTGACCTGAACCCGCCCGATGGTTTGTTTCTTCTTCTTCTTCTTCTTAAATATTGAGCGCTTCTGCCGTGATGCCGCCCCCCTCAGGACGGAAGGGAAACTACATCAGTCACTTGTAAATAACCTCTTTATTAACGTAATTACAGAGAGACACAGATAAATGGATGGATGACCTCTGTGCTCTGTATTCATGCAAGTCTATAGAGCTGTGGCTGGCAGAGAGGAAGGCAGAGAAGGCGAAGTAGTGTGTGTGTGTGTGTGTGTGTGTGTGTGTGTGTGTGTGTGTGTGTGTGTGTGTGTGTGTGTATTGCTTTTTCTCGTCCTCTCCTGCTTCTTCTTGTGGTCAAAGGTCAACATATGACCGGCTCATCTGTGAAGTGCAGCTCATAATCCAGGGGTCAGTTATAGTTTAGAAAAAGTTTTATACATATGAACCATTCATGTGATCAGACTGATATGTGCAAAATAATTGCTAGTTCTCTACCAATCTCCCCACCTGCACCTCATCTCCTCGTTGGTTTGGTTGGTTTTTAAGTCCTGGTTTTCTGTTCAGTCTTTGTTGGATCATTTGTTCTGTTTAGATGCCTGCCTGCACTCCTGCTTGCTGTTCTGTCAGTTCTGTCAGATTTAGCCCCCCTAAAATTTTCTCAAGCCCTCCCCGAAATAAATATTCATTATTAGCTTAAATCACCAATAGCTTTTTCTCATTCATTTTCATTAAAGTCCATCGAACTGTGCCATTGCGTCTCCAAATTCACAATATACCTAAAATGCCAGGCTCTAGGACCTGGGAGAGCCACTCAGAGCCCACAATAGAGACTGGAATGATTAGTCAGAAACTACTGAAATTGTGACAAGATGTTGGCTAAAACTTTACCAAGATAAACATAATATACAGAGTGAAATAGTAAGTAGTGATAGAGTGAATTTAAAAGATGTACAATATGAATTTGTGGCAAATGATGGTCAATGCAGCGAGCTATCAAGTTGTTACTTGTTTGTTACTTGCTTAATGTTCGCTAACTTTAGGTTTAAGTGAGGAAAAGACAAGAGGATAGGCTATATAACACTAACATTATACAGTGGAAACCGCTTATATAATCACAGTTACAGTGATCAACCGATTATTTGGATTAAAAAGCTCGGGACAGAATCAGTCCTATACAAATGCTGTTTAAATAATTTGCTTATAGTAATCAATTGTGTGCTTACAGTGTTCATTTTGAGTCTTTTCATACATGAAAACATGGAGGAAAAAAATAAAATTACAGTAAGTATTTTTTTTTTTTTTAACTTACTCCCATGATACACATGATATCATAACTACCGGCTGTGGCACCGTTATCAGGGGTGTGCAGGTGCAGGGTGTGGATGTGTTTATTTGTAACTGCCGTGAAACTATCAGAAAATGTTTTCTTCCTCTCATTCACCCACTTTCAGGCTACCACTGCTACCAAAGAAAAAGAAAAAAAAATTGGTTAGAATTATCATCCGCTTATAGTGATTAATTTGAACTTGTCTTTAAACTGACAGAGTGATGGCACAGCAGCGGTAACTTCTTTAAAAGGACCAGTCAGCATCTGACGGTAATTAATGTTCTGTGTTCTGCGATACATCTACACCATTGACTTTATATAAAGAGGTCAGCTGTTACACACAGAGTCTACCTTCAGATGCTGCAGCAAGAATTTCACCGAGGAAAGAAAAGCAGAAAAGACACAAACTGACATCAATGACTGAAAATTCAACATCATCAGGTGAGTTTCTGTTCAGATCATTTTACTGTTGTATTAATTTATCACAGTTAATCACTAACTGAGCTGCAAAGTTTTCTGTTCACTAACTTTAAACTGACGGACAGACGAGCTTGAAAAGTCCGGAAGATTTTCTGTTTTTACTTGAAGTGCAGTCAGAGCATCGTGTCAGTCGGCGGTAATTCCGCCGTTTCAGAGTCTAAAACAGAATCAGGAGGTTAAAACTCATTAAAGTTTCATTTACGGACATTTAGATTGATCACTTTTAAAAGGAAACGAAAGTTTTTCCCGAGCTCAGCTTCATCAGGATTAAAACATGTTTTATATTAAACCCTTTATTTTAGGAACACACACATACACGGGTTTGTCTTTCTACAATTGTCAGGACACTCGTTAATATCATTTATTCTTTGAAACAGTGACCAACAAAATGTCCTCACAAAGACAGAAAGACATATATTAGAATATATAAATGAGCTATAAACTACTCTACAGTACATGAAATGGTAACATTTATGTTTAACGCTGTACATGGTCCCAATAAATACATAAATAAATAAATTACACACACAGTAAAATATTTACTGGCTAAAGAGTGAAAAACAATTTGTTGCTCTTTATGTTATTTGAATATTCAATACATATTAATATATATTTTGATTTCATTCTCGTGTTTTTCATGTTTTTAGATTTTAAAGAGCAAGAAAATAAAATCCTTCAAACTGTCAAACATCACAGTTTTAATCACTGGTTTGTTTAATTATGACCTCATCTTTCCCAAACTGTATCTTGATGTTTTTATTCTCGTCTCAAGATGATTGTGATGTTGTTACGTTTCTTCAGCAGAACTCCTCAAAGAGAAGACAGAGCACAAACTCTGACACCAGTAAGTATCCACATGTTTGTCCTCAGACACACGTCTTCATGTCACCTCAACACTTAAATGAGCTTTATTTCTTCTTCTCTCCCCTCCAGCTGAATCAGTCTCTGATGTTTCCAGCAGAGTAGATTATGGCGACTGCAGCATCTGGTGTGTTCAGTCAGACTTTATTAGTCCCAGTGATGGAAAGTAACTAAGTACATTTACTCAAGTACTGTACTGAAGTACAGCTTTGAGGTACTTGTACTTTTCTTTATACTTCCACTCCACTACATTTCAGAGGGAAATATTGTACTTTCTACTCCACTACATTTATTTGACAGCTTTAGTTACTTTTCAGATGAAGATTTGACACAATGGATAATATAACAAGCTTTTAAAATACAACACATTGTTAAAGATGAAACCAGTGGTTTCCAACCTTTTTGGCTTTTGACGTCTTACAAAAAGCAGTGTGTAGTCGGGGTCACATTTCACATGTCTATGAGTTTTTAACAGCTCCACCAAATAGTGATTTTTCCCTCTAAACTTCTCACATGCTTTCATTTCAATAAATGTTCAAATGATCCAATATTTCAGCAAAAATCAAAGATTAGAGAAAAAGTCCAAAAACTGAAAACAGATTTGTGTATCAGAACTTTGTTTTTTCTTCTTTCCTCTCCCATTAATCATCTCACCACCCCTCAGATTTATCTGCTGACCCTTTGGAGGGGCCCGACCCCTAGGTTGGGAACCACTGGACTAAACTAGCTAACTGTATATAAAGTAGTGTAAACTAGCTCCACCTCCAGCAGCTACAACAGTAACATGCTGCTCTAACACTGATGCTTCACTATTAATAATCTAATGATGTCATATATAATAATATATCAGTCAGAGGGACCAAACCACTACTTTTACTGCAATACTTTAACTACATCAAGCTCATAATACTTATGTACTTTTACTGCAATACTTTAACTACATCAAGCTCATAATACTTATGTACTTTTACTGCAATACTTTAACTACATCAAGCTCATAATACTTATGTACTTTTACTGCAATACTTTAACTACATCAAGCTCATAATACTTATGTGACGCATTGAGGACGGATTGAGATCCGATCATTCAGACCACATTCGGAGGTGGTCTGGGCCGCATGTGGTCACATTCTATTAGCAGTGTAAACGCAATGGTTTCTGTCGTCAAATCAACAATTGTCTGTCTAAAAAAAGTATTTCAGAAGCTAAACGTAGCTGGATAGTTTCTTCTTTCCTGTCAAGTTGATAACGACAGTTTTTAGTTTTGCTGCTCGACATGGACGGCTGCTTTACTCCAAACAGTATGAACCTGGACTGTTTGTGTAACAGCTGATCTGTTGGATGTGTAGAAGAACACAGAACATTATTAACATTAGATCCTGACCGCTGCTGCTGTCGGCGTGTCTGAGATTGTAATAATCAGTGAAGTTATGCTGCTGTGTCTTGTGCGTAAATGCGCACAGCTTCTGTCAATGGAGAGACGCAGCTGCAGGGAGATCACTGCATATAACTCTCTCTCTCACACAGAACGCAGGTTAATAACTAGGGAATTTGTTCTTTGTGAACAGAAATGATGTCCGTGTTTATTTGCATATAGAGCGGGGAAGTGAGATCGGATCACAAGTGGTCACTCAGGACGCATGTCGGGACTCATGTTAATGCCAGGTGTGAACAGGAGCGTTGACTCTGAGTTACTCAGTTGTAACAAAGTCTGTAAACTCAGAGTTGTTGATGTTTGACTCTTAAACCAAATCTAACAGCAACAACCCTGGAAAACCTGATATAAATACCTCACTATCCCGACTATCAGACGACTCTGATTACAAGATGACTTCACATCTGTCCAACAGCTGTTTCTGGAAAAAGACTTTTATAAGATAAAACACACTTTCACTCTCATCATGATGGGAAAAGTTCACTGAGATACTATTAATCCAGGAGAAGAGAATCCTCTTTCTTAAAGCATTTTCTCCTGTAAAAGTAAAAAACTTTCATTAAAGCAGAATGTAAATCTGACATTTATGTTTCAGTCTCACACTCTCTCCTGTCAGCCTCTTAGTAGAGGTCAAAGTTGACAGTTAATCTTTCAGCCTGTTTGAGCTCCTCATCATCTGTGACAGCAGTGATTCTTGTCTGTTTGACAGATTATTCAGTCTGTGGTCTGTTTCTGCAGTAAAGACTCTGACAAACACTTTTGACTCATTTTCATTATTAATTAACTTCCTAAAAAACTCGTTACATGAGCCTTCAGAAACTCCTGCAGGTTAAACTGAACTAACCAAACACTTTGAGTGCTGACTGACTCACTAGCCTAGCAACATAAAGGAAACAAACTACCCATAATGCAACACTCTGTAGGAGCTGGTTTTACAGCAGTGCTCTCTCTACTCTCTCTGATCTTTGAACATGTAATTGTCTCGTCCTTGAATATAAGACAACCTCCACTTCTTCAAAAGTAATTTCCAGAATTAAATAGTTAGTTAATAAATAAACGCTACAACAACTCATTAAGCTTTTTGTAAAACCATATTATCTTCTATAATCATTGAAATCTCTGGAGCTGCTTTTCTCTCACAGGAGACACCCTGTAAGATGACATTCAGACAGATCTCTGATCTGATGTTGTGACAGTTGGGAGGAGTAAAGCTTACGTACATGCCTTAAAGAGACAGATGCATTTACACCTTTTAAACATTTGGCTAGAAGGTGCAATCAGATTTTATCCACCTCTGATGATTCTTAGATGCAAATAAACGGCTTGTTTGAGATCAAATAGCTCTCTCAAGACTGATGAAGTGGTGAAGTGTAAATGAGGACTTTAAAACCTAACATGATTGAATCTGACTTGGCAAATTTCCATTGAAAATAACCAAACTGGAACCTGAACTAAACTTAAAGGTTTACACAACAACACAGCCTGAACCTGGAAACTCAAACTTTATCTGAACCCGACAGGTTTTGGGTTGGTGAGCAGACCTCAACCATCACTGTTTACTGTTTAGCCATGAGCCTGTACAGTACATTACTTATTAGTCTAAAGGAATTTTAGATATATAGGTGTTTGATGATTGATCTGGGTTTTTCTGTTCTGTTTGTTCTTACAGATGATGATGATTTAAATGTCCAGGAGGTCAGCAGGAGAAGCCCTGATCTCGTGCGTCCTGACTGTAAGTTAAACTGAATCAGAATTCTTCAACAACATTTTATATATCATGAATAAAGTAAGAAATATGAAAATAGTTAAACCATCAAACTTGCCAGGAACTGTATGAGTAGTAGTAGTAGTACTGCCATAAACAGTAAACAGAATTTGAAGCTTTGTGATTGGCTGATTTCTTGAGGCAATGCAGTGTAAATACACATATATGTATATATATATATATATATATACATATATATATATATATGTGTGTGTGTGTGTGTGTGTGTGTGTGTGTGTGTGTGTGTGTGTGTATACACACACACACACACACACAAATATATACATATATACATATGTGGAAAATGCAATATTTTAAGATTTAAGATTTCAACATTAAAATGTGTTTTGAAACATTTCTAGTGAGAAATGTGTAATTTATCTTCATAATATTCATCCAGTGAATGTATATGATGTTTAGTTTTTCACTGCAGGTTTTCTATCGTTGCTATGGTGGTTGCTATGGACGCTGCTATAGCTGAAACCACGTAATTGTGTGTTTTTTGAATCATTGTCTTTGCATTGTGTAGTTATCAGAGCTGTTATGTTATTTGTGTTATTTTATGTAACTGTAGATGATGGTATTTCAATCAAAAACGTAGATTTTAGAGTCTCGGGCATGAAATGAATTTGAAGCTTTACAACTGGCTGATTGGAGAATCAGCAGCCTGAAGTGTTTTCCTTTAATGATAACTTTAACATTTATCAGCACAAAAACACGAAAGTGTCTTGATACCTCAACAGTACGATAGTTTAATGTTGAGGTCATCAGTCTTTATTATTTCTCCTTCGATTCTGAGAAATAAAGTTTTTTTGTCAGGTTTTGATATCATGTTTAATTTTACTATTGTCACCTTCATATATTTCATACACTTCATTTCTTTGTCCACAGCACAGTCCATAATTCCTTTGTACAGTCAATATTTCATTTCAAGTTTTATATCTCATTTCAAAACTATTACTATTCCATTCTGTAAATAGATTTTAAAGTTTCAAATTAATTTGAATAATACTTTGTTTTTATTATTATTACCTTTTGCACATTTTTATTCTTCTGTGCTGCATGTTTTTGGGAGCAAACACTAAGATGCATTCTTTGTATGTTTGCATTGGCTAATAAAACAGATTCTGATTGAATGAGCTGCTGTATGTCCTGCTGACATAAAATCCCAAAACCAGGAATCATAAAGATACAGAAAATCTCCAGAGTTGTATGAATAGTAATCTATACATGAGAACAGTTTGGTCTTTTCAGCCCTAACCCACGCCTGTAGTCATGTACTAGATTGTCAGCAGTATTATAATCTCTGAAGGTGACTCACTATTTCCACTAAGAAGAAAAAACAAACAAACAAACAAAAAGCTTCATTTTATATCTTATATATCTAATAACTGACAAACTAAACATCATATCAAAATAAAATAACATGGACAGAAGGAAGGCAGAAATAGTCAACTTTGGAAAACTCGGAAAACTGACTAAATAATTATGAATAGAATAACAGAAACTACACGGCTCACATCTGTAGAAAAAAGGAGCACAGCTAGGTAGCACAGGAAATGGCTACGAAAAGTTGTATCCTAAGTGACAGAATATTCCAGACAGTCCTGCTCCTACCAGCTCTGAATCAAGCGCGTTGGGTTTGAGTTTGAGTTTTTCGGGGGATGTGTTATCAGGGTACCAGGGTTCCTCCTCAGCACTGCAGGAGTGAGCAGCAGAGGAGCTACTGTACCTGTCGTCTCCCTGCTGTTGTAACTCTCTCTGCCTCCACTTTGTTATTTTCACTATTTTCTGGTTCCTTTGACAAGCTCGTTTTATGTTGAAAGAATGTGTTTTCATCACACACCTCTGGACAACTGCAGTCACTGAAATATTATCATGCACCAGATATATCAGCATATTAAATTAAGTCAGTGTAGCAAAGGCAAAGACAGTCAAACACACCTGTACATTTGATAAAATATCAAAGGTAGTGACTTTATATCAAGTAGGTTTCTGTATATTATAAAAGAACAGCTACTAGTCACATTATATGCATATATGTATCCACACATGTATACATCAATAAGAACATATGAACATACAGTATACAGACCTATTTATATATATATATATATATATATATATATATATATATATATATATATATATATATATATATATATACATCCATCTATAATTGATGACTTTGGTTCATTGGTTCTACAGGATCTCCTGGTCAGATTTCTTGGCACAAGAAATACATCACAGTGATATACGTGTGTTTTCAAGTGACTTAACACCACAGAGATGTGACTTGTTTACTTCCTTTGTCCAGATCTACCGCTCAGATTTGTCTGTAGGGCTGTTTTGTCATCATGGTTAAGTACCTGCTGTGTTCTAGTGGCTGAATTTGACTCACCTGTTGTCACCAACTCTGAACTGTGATAATGTGTTTTATCTCCTTGTTGTTTTACAGTCTCTGCACTGAGGATTGTGCTGCTGGGGAAGACTGGCAGTGGAAAGAGCTCTTCAGGAAACATCATTCTGGGGAGAAGAGAGTTTAAAGTCAAATCAAGTCAAACATCAGTCACCAAAGAGTGTCAGAAAGCACAGAGTAAAGTAGACGGTCATCCTGTCGTTGTGGTCGACACTCCTGGTCTGTTTGACTCCAACTTGTCCCATGAAGAGGTTAATGAGGAGATGATGAAATGCATCAGTCTTCTGGCTCCAGGACCACATGTCTTCCTGTTGGTGTTACAGATTGGCAGAATCACACCAGAAGAGAAGGAGACATTAAAACTCATCAAGAAAGTCTTTGGGAAGAATTCAGAAAAATTGATCATCATTCTTTTAACTGGAGGAGACAAACTAAAGCGTGAGAAGAAGTCCATTGAAGATTACATAGGGGCTAAATGTAATGATTCCTTAATGAAGCTGATTATTGGCTGTGGAGGAAGATACCATGTGTTTGATAACTGTGATAAACAAAACCGCACACAAGTCAGTGAACTGATAAACAAGATTGACTCCATGGTGAAGAAAAATGGCGGCAGCTGCTTCACCAATGAGATACTGCAAGAGGCCGAGGCAGCAATAAAGAAGGAAGTGGAGAAGATCCTGAAGGAGAAGGAAGAAGAGATGAAGAGAGAGAGGGAGGAGTTTGAAAGAATACATGAAGAAGAAATGGAGGCAATGAAAAGACGAATAGAACAGCAGAGAGCAGAAATTGAACAGGAGAGAAAACTGAGAGACAAACAACTTCAGAAGAAGGAGGAAAAGATTCAGAGAGAGCGTGAAGAGAGAAAGAAAGAACAGGAAGAGAGAGAAGAAGAAGACAAGAAGAGGAAAAGAGAGGAAGAAATTCAAAGACAGGAGTGGGAAAAAAAACATGCTGCTTTGGAGGAAAAGATCAAGTTAGAGTTAGAAGAAAAAGAAAAAATTAATAAAGAGCTGATGCAGAGCAGAGAAGAGATGAGAGAAGAACGAGAGGCCTGGGAGAAGAAACAAAAAGAAATGTGGGAGAAACGATATCAAGAAGATGAAGAGAGACGACAGGAAGAACAGAGAAGATTAAAAAAGCTCCAAGAAAAATATGAGGAAGAAAGAGAAAAATATGAAAAGAAAAGAAAAGAAGAAGATCAAATCAGAGGAGAACAAGAGGAGAAAGAGAGAAAAGAATTAGAGGAGAACTATGAGAAAAAACTGGATGAAACGAAGATGAAATATGAAGAGGAGGCCAGAAAACAAGCTGAAGAGTTGACTGAAAAATACACAATGGACTTTGAAGTTCTGACAGTAAAACACATGAAGGAAACAAAGGACATGAAGCAAAAACATGAGAGACAAATCCAAGAGGCAGAGGAGAGACACAGCAAAGAGTGTGAACAGTTAGCTGATCGCTCAAAACACAAAGAACAACGTCTGAAAGAAGAAATGGAGGAGTTCAGGAAAAAGCTTGAGCAAGAAATGAATGAACTGAAAGAGAGATCAGAGAGTCTCAGGATTGTGCTGATGGGAAACACTGGCAGTGGAAAGAGCTCTTCAGGAAACACCATTCTGGGAAGAAAAGAGTTTAGAGTCAAATCAAGTCAAACATCAGTCACCAACCAGTGTCTGAAAGCACAGAGTGAAGTAGACGGTCGTCCTGTTGTTGTGGTCGACACTCCTGGTCTGTTTGACTCCAACTTGTCACATAAAGATGTTAATAATCAGATGGTGAAATGCATCAGTCTTCTGGCTCCAGGACCACATGTCTTCCTGTTGGTGTTACAGATTGGCAGAATCACACAAAAAGAGAAGGAGACATTAAAACTCATCAAGAAAGTCTTTGGGAAGAATTCAGAAAAATTCATCATCATTCTTTTAACTAGAGGAGATTCACTGAAGGATGAGAAGATGTCCATTGACGATTACATAGAGAAGAAATGTGATGATTCCTTTAAGAAGCTGATTGATGACTGTGGAGGAAGATACCATGTGTTTAATAACTGTGATGAAGGAAACCGCACACAAGTCAGTGAACTGATAAACAAGATTGACTCCATGGTGAAGAAAAATGGCGGCAGCTGCTTCACCAATGAGATACTGCAAGAGGCCGAGGCAGCAATAAAGAAGGAAGTGGAGAAGATCCTGAAGGAGAAGGAAGAAGAGATGAAGAGAGAGAGGGAGGAGTTTGAAAGAATACATGAAGAAGAAATGGAGGCAATGAAAAGAAGAATAGAAAAACAGAGAGCAGAAATTGAACAGGAGAGAAAACTGAGAGAGAAACAACTTCAGGAGAAGGAAGAAAAGATTCAGAAAGAGCATGAAGAGAGAAAGAAAGAACAGGAAAAGAGAGAAGAAGAAGACAAGAAGAGGAAAAACCAGGAAGAAATTCAAAGACAGGAGTGGGAACGAAAACTTGCTGCTTTGGAGCAAAAGATCAAGCTAGAGTTAGAAGAAAAAGAAAAAATTAATAAAGAGCTGATGCAGAACAGAGCAGAGATGAGAGAAGAACGAGAGGCCTGGGAGAAGAAACAAAAAGAAATGTGGGAGAAACGATATCAAGAAGATGAAGAGAGACGACAGGAAGAACAGAGAAGATTAAAAAAGCTCCAAGAAAAATATGAGGAAGAAAGAGAAGAATATGAAAAGAAAAGAAAAGAAGAAGATCAAATCAGAGGAGAACAGCAGAGAGCAGAAATTGAACAGGAGAGAAAACTGAGAGAGAAACAACTTCAGGAGAAGGAGGAAAAGATTCAGAAAGAATGTGAAGAGAGAAAGAAAGAACAGGAAAAGAGAGAAGAAGAAGACAAGAAGAGGAAAAGAGAGGAAGAAATTCAAAGACAGGAGTGGGAACAAAAACTTGCAGCTTTGGAGAAAAAGATCAAGTTAGAATCAGAGGAAAAAGAAAACCTTGATAAAAAGCTGATGCAGAGCAGAGAAGAGATGAGAGAAGAACGAGAGGCCTGGGAGAAGAAACAAAAAGAAATGTGGGAGAAACGATATCAAGAAGATGAAGAGAGACGACAGAAGGAGCATAAAAGAATAAAAAAGCTCCAAGAAGAATATGAGGAAGAAAGAGAAGAATATGAAAAGAAAAGAAAAGAAGAAGATCAAATCAGAAGAGAAAAAGAGGAGAAAGAGAGAAAAGAATTAGAGGAGAACTATAAGAAAAAACTGGAGAATGTAACAAAGAAGTATGAAGATGAAGCCAGAGAGAAAGCTGAAGAGTTCAATGAACTCAAAGAGAAACAGATGAAGGAACTTACAGCTCAAATACAAGAATATGAGAAACAACTGAAAGATAAATATGAGCAGTTTGACCTGTTAAAGGCACTAAAAGCCGACACTGAAAAACAAATGAGAGAAAAACATCAAGGTGAAATCTATAACATATTTAAATGTTTGAACAAAAAGAGTGAAAACCTGAAGAAAATCAACGTCTTACTGAACAAACAAGAACAGGAAATAAAGAAAGTGGAAAATGAGAGTGAAAAGGAAAATCTGCAGAAAATACATGAAAAAGAATTAAATTACTTGATAGAAGAACTTCTGAAGGAAGACGACACATCAGCCTGTTGCATTTTATGAGTCGACTGGTTTCATGTAAACGTCACAACAGCAGAGAAGCTTCAGCTGTTTCCTTTTTCTATAATCATTCAGTTTCAATAACTTAAAGGTTTGTAATATTTAGTGTTGGACTACACTGTAATGAACCACGACCACAGACTTCTGATTATATATCAGCTCCTGTCAGCAGTTTCTCTGTTGTTCTAAATCAGCAGCTTATAGCAACGTGTTGGAAGTACTCAAGGTATATTAAACTGCAGGTAACCATGGCAACAGCACTGATGTTACAGGATCTTTTAGAGCATTTTTCAACAATGCTGCATTTAGGACCAGATAACAAACTTTTATTGTCTTCTGATTTTTAGTCCAATATGTCAGAGTTAGACTAAAAGATAAACTTTATCCTTTACTTGGACTCATTAAGTGATAAAATGTTGATTTCAGTTTTGTCTGTCTTGTGATAAATCAGGTTTTTAATCATTAAAAAACTTGTTGACTGTATATATTTTGTTATTAATTGTTTAATGTGTAACATTCAGGATCTTCTGTTTCAGTGTGTAAATATTGGTCTAATCAGCAGTAGATGGTAGAGATTTGGTTTGTTTGTTGAGTATTTTAAGATAAGAAGGAACAATGAGCTGCAGTTTCAGACTAAACCTTTTCAATCTGCAGACGATCTTTATGCTGTGTTGATTTTTTTCCGTTTGTGCTGGTTTGTTGGAAATTATGTTATTTTTGTTTTCATTTGAATATGAAGAACATGATGTTTGTATATCAGTGAAATTAAACGTTTACATGTTATTAAAACTTTTTTTCTCTGCAGCATCTAATTCATTAATATCACAGCAAATATTAAACAAGCATGAATATCATTTAAACTGCCCATCAGATAAATGAACACTTTGTTGTTTATTTTTTACATGTAAGAACAGATGTTTTATAACCGAATACATTGATTTAAGACATAATTGATATTAATCTCAGATCAACTTGTCTGTATTTGGTCTTTGGTGTCTTTGTTAATTATTGCAGAAAGATGAATAAAGTTTTAGCATCTGCAACAAATTATATTGTTCAGTTAAAACAGGGAACTTTATGTAAAGAAAACACTTAAAACACACATTTGTGGTCTGAACCTCAGGTGGAAATGTCATTCCTACAATAACGGTTCAGCTCAGGACTAAATGACTGATGCTGACCAGCCACAGTTGGTCTGAATCATTTTATACCAACTGACATTTTCACACAGACCAGATAAATAATGTCTTTGAGTAAATATCATAAATGTCTTTGAGTCAGTGCTGCTGAGGTTTACTGCTGTCCACTGACCTGCTGATGCAGTTTTCCTGAGTTTTTATATAGTTTGTTCTCACAGTTTATATATATATATATATATATATATATATATATATATATATATATATATATATATATATATATATATATTCAAAGACTGTAAAGGATGAGTTCAGAATGTTTTCAGTGTGTTAAAACAGCCGTCAGGTGTCCATATGAACAGTGAAAGAGGTTTTCCTCGCTGTAATCATTCCTCCTGTTCATACTGGATATTAAAAGATCCTTCAAATGTTCTTTCAATGTAAGTGTTGGAGGCCAAAATCCACAGTGTGAATTTTTACTTTTTCACTTTTCTACATATTGCTTGTTGAACAGGTGGTTTGATAAAGTACTTATTGACTTTTTACTTGTGAAGGTTTTGTTGTCGTCGACTCAAGTAAAACGTTACTGTCACAACCCGGCTCAAGGTTGGACAAAGGAGGGGAGACCACACATAACCTGTACCTAAAAAATAGATTTATCATACATAACTAAGAGATAAATGAAACTATACACAACCAAAACCAAACATGGTGGAAGCCAGAGGAGAGAGGGCAAGTGACTGACTGCCACCAACTTAGTCTCACGATACCAGACAGCGGAAATTTCCGATACCAAAGTTTGGAATGTCAAAGTCAACCCCCTGACTACATGACACATACGAACAGGAAGGTAACTAACCCTTTCCATTACACAAACCTGATACAAAACACAAAACTCAACATGTGAACTGAGACATTTCACATGTGATGTTGTGATTTCACATGTGAACTTAAAATTCACATTTGGAAATCACATGTGTATCTTAAAATTCACATGTGAAAAAAGACATGTTTTTAGCTTTACATATGAATACAAACTTTACATGTGAAAAGGATAGTGTCACATGTAAAGTGAAACATTTCACATGTGAACCTTAGTTTCACATTTGGAAATCACATGTGTATCTTAAAGTTCACATGTGAAAAAGACAACATGTTTTCAGCTTTACACGTGATTGCAAACTTTACATGTGAAAAAGATAATGTCATGTGTGAAGTGAAACATTTCACATGATGTTGTGGTTTCACACATGAACCTAAGTTTCACATTTGGAAATCACATGTGTATCTTAAATTCACATGTAAAAAAAAGTTTTTAGTTGTATATGTGAATGCAAACTTAACATGTAAAAGGGATAAAGTCATGCGTGAAATTAAACATTCACATGTGATGTTGTGATTTCACATGTGATAAAAGACATGTTTTGAATAAAAACTTTTATATGTGAAAATCAACATGTCCTATGTGAACTGACACATCTCACAGACTGATTTCACATGTAAATGCAAGAGCTTTTCCTTCCATATAAACTGAGACATTTCTCATGTGACATGATTTAGCATGCTATAAAAGACATGTTTCAAGTTTCAAGAGGAATTTAGATTTTTGGATCGAAAAGTTACTCTTTGTAAAAATGTTCTCCTCCTGGACATTTTGCTAACGCCACCTAAGTGTATTGAGTGTATTAATAAAAGTACTGAGCCAAGGAGCTCGCGCTTCCCGCCCATACACTCTTGGTTCCCTATGCTGCCTTCGGAACCTCACGGAAATATTACAATTATCGAGTGTAATACATAAATGATCATAAACGTGAACAACAACCGTCTCAAAAACGAATATATTACTATAATGTGTGAGATGTCGAATTTATAGGCTGTAAATAACCCATGTCTGTTTCTGATGTTCACTAAGGAGCAATAAGGTAGGTTTATTTTGTAATACCGTTTATATATTCCGTAGTTTATTATTTGATCAATTACATGTCTGACCTATTTTTTCATTTCATTAATTCATTTAATTTAATCCGTATTAAATTAGTAAAATCTGCACCAAAAAATTACTTTACATGTCTATTATCCCCTGTAAGTAAACGTGAGACAAGCTTTTGATGAAGACGAATCTTGGATGGTGCACTTGAAAGCATCGTCATCTTTGACTGTAACGTTCCAGACGGAGACAGAAAAATGGATCGGAATGCGGTGATTTATCGGTTCGACGACGACCAAATTAGTATATTTAAAGAAAAATGTGTATCAAAGAAGAAAATGCTGAATGACCCTGACATGATCGGGCTGGTGGAGCACAGCTCCGCCAGTAAGCTGACAAGGGGAGGATGGCAAAAATACCCAGCAACGGTAGGTTTCTGGCAGTGAGTGGTGAGTAACGTTAACTGTTCATTTAAAACTAGCTTAACGCTAACGTTACTTTGATGCCATGCCAGCTAGCTAGTTAGATGCTAATAGTTGTAACGTTAAATCGTATGCTTTTATAAGTACATAAATTAGTTGGGGTTTTTTATTAGCCACGTTTAATTACTTGTTCAGTGAAATCATTTGTTACATAGCTTCATCTGTGAATTTAGCACGGAGTAACGTTAACGAACAACGGTGTCGACGTAACTTAACGTTAAGTAACTTAACGCTACTCCGTGATTCCCACAACGTTATCATTAACGTACAGATTCTAAGTACCATTGAAGAACCTCAGAAGGAAAATCAAAAGGGATTTTTTAACTTAATCTACCTGTTATCCAGCAGTAGAAATTATTTCTTCCACTTCAGTATTCTGTCTCTCTCTCTCTCTCTCTCTCTCTCTCTCCTCTTTCTTTTGAGTATATAAATATAATAACGTCTCAACCCAACCGGTCGAGGCAGATGGCGTCCACCTAGAGTCTGGTTCTGCTTGACGTTTCTTCCCGTTAAAGGTGAGTTTTTCCTTGCTGCTGTATGTAGTTATAGTTTTTAAGTGCATGATCGCAAACGTGATCATTTACGACGTGAGATACAGTTGAGTTATGATTGAAATAGGGTCGGATTGATAAAAATCATATAAATGGTTTTAACAAAGTATTTTTGTTTTCTTTTTTTTCTATTGTCATTATACTAAATAACTAAGACTCACAGTGTCTGCCTATGGCTGCAGATTTGTGGTGATGTGTGTCACCCAGTGGTGCAGTCAGTGAGTCGCCTTTTCTGGGGATACAAAGGTTGAGGGTTTGAATCCCCAGGTTGAGATTCATTCATGTTTTCTTCTGAAGGTGCTGTGCTCTAGTTTTTTTCCTCCTTAATGATATGCACCTTTTGGTTTTATTTGAGCTTCATAACAGAACATTGTACTAAACAGTTGTTGGCTCATTAGTTTGTTATTCACATGAACTAAAATCCACCAGAATGCAGGAAATCAAGTCTTTGTAACTAAAATGTTCCTAGTGGGAACCCTCAGACCTCCCACTTAAAAAGCCTGACTGGGACTATATTTCACGCTACAACTGGCCTGAATGATTTTCCCAGTCAGCCGATGTCATTAAACATGATTTGAGCCTATTACCTAATTTAACCATCAAATAATGCTTTAAATACTTTAATAAACCCAAACAGATCTACACACGCAGCTGAACGGTATTTTCATTTGATTTGTAGGTGAAAAAAGTTTAAAATAGCAACAATATTAATGGTTAAGTTAAAGGAACATTAGGTCATGCTGTACACACACAATATAACCACGAAATCTCATCTTAAAATTTATGATGGCAACAATATTAACCGTGCTGCACGCTCGCTGTTAGCCATCAGATATGATCAGAAACACAACATTTCAGGATATGTTGACAATTAATCGCACTTAGTGTATCTGAACTGTTACTAACAGTTTAACATCTCTTTAATGGATTTTGCATCGACTTTTCACGTTACTGGGTTTCAAAGGCTGAATTTAGCTAACGTTAGCACAAAACAACAGCAATTCTAGCAAACGTTAGCACAAAACAACAGCTAGGAAAACTCACCAACTACCAACTGTTGTTCCCTGTAGAAATGATTGAGTGCAGTTGTTGAGAGTTATATTAACATTATACGGTGTATATTTTTAATAACATTACTCACTGCTCTCTCACTAACTCTCAGGTTGCAGATGTTGATGCTAAAGGCTTTTACACACCAGGCTTTTTATTCACACAGAACATGAATATTATGAGGTGAAAAAACAGTTTTCACACAGCGAGTAAAAGCATCAACCAATCAAAGTGTAATCTACACACACAGCTGTTTATTGTGAAGGCCAACGTGGGATGTTGACGTGAGATAAATATTCTGCTGGATGTGTTTTTAACTTATTTATCGTAATACAGCAGGCAGACCAGTTCACTCACTCACTACAGTGGGCGGGAAATAAAGCCAATGAATCAATATTGATTCATGTATCATATTCATCATCATGTATTTATAAACTGTGGATTTCTTCCTGTGGAGCCGACATGTCAGTCAGTGTGGTGAGGGCAGTTTGGTCGGCTGCTTGAGCAGAATGAGTCGTCTCAAAGTCGTGTTTCTGACGCAAATTTGTATCACTGCCGTTGTGAATAGTTTTAATGTGAAATATTCTCAGGCAAGTATTTTGCATTTTCGTAACATTTATTAAAAAAGAAACAAAAGAGCATTCTGAGAGGACATAAAGTTGAACAAAAAAGACGTTTATTTACATTTATTAATTACAATGTTTATATTAGTGTTCTCCTCTGGCTCACTCTCCTCCCCTCTACCAGCCACAGGTCCGGCAGTCTTACTGCAATTCTTTAACTACATCAAGCTCATAATACTTATGTACTTTTGCTGTAGTAGGATTTTTCATGCAGGACTTTTACTTGTAATGGAGTATTTTTACATTGTTGTATTGATACTTTTACTTTAGTAAAGGATCTGAATACTTCTTCCATCTCTGCTCTAAAAGAACTTTTTCCACACTCTGGTCTTGAGGTGTCTGTGTACAGGAAGTCATTGTCTGATAGTGTCTCCATGTCCAGCAGGTGGAGCTCTAACTTCACTCTCTGAGGCTGAGAGCTTCACACAACACCTGCTTGTTGCTGTGTTTGATGTTTTTATTTTGTCCACATTTCTGTTCATGGTTGTGTCATCTGAGTAATTTTACCTTTGTGATATTTTTTAAAGATGGTTTGTGGTCAGACTGACTTCACTTTAATATCTCATATCGATGTAAAATGTGGACACACAGCACATTCAGTTTGCTGCTTTTATTTTGGAAGAAAGAACATTACAGTACAGTGAGTGGTGGGTATGATATGTGTGTCTGTATATATTTGCCACAAATATGTTTAAAATACTTTATTAAACATAGTTTCTCGTGCAGACTCCTGGTCGTATATCAACAATAAACGCAATTAAAACAGACGAATAAAGAAACCATTTAACTACGTAGCCTAATTAACCATAGAAGAAGCACAAAAATCAAGGAAAATGACCAAATCAACGAAAGCTGATCAAGTTAACAAAATTGAGTAGTTTAGTTGCCCTGCTACTGCAGTAATTACGGTAGCCTTAAGGCACTTTTTTAGCTTTGACTAGGCTGCTGTAATTACTGTAGTAGGAGTGCAACTGACTTTAAACGGCGGAAGGCTTCCCCGGAGTGAAGACGCTCCGCTTCTGACACGCTCCCGGTGGAATAGGGCGGAACGCGGCGCGCACGCGCCCGGTGGAATCCACTTTCGTTACCTGACTGACGTCGCAGCAAGAATTTCACCGAGGAAATAAAAGCAGAAAAGACACAAACTGACATCAATGATAATGACAATGACAGATAATTAAACATCATCAGGTGAGTTTCTGTTCAGATCATTTTACTGTTGTATTAATTTATCACAGTTAATCACTAACTGAGCTGCAAAGTTTTCTGTTCACCAACTTTAAACTGACGGACAGACGAGCTCGGAAACTCCGGAAGATTTTCTGTTTTTACTTGAATTGCAAAGTCAAGAATCGTTTTAGTCAGTGTTCAATATGAAAAATCATCTCAAGTCGTTTCTGTGCAACAAAGTTGAAGGTTTCATTAGTTTTTATTTCAGATCGATATTCATTATCATGTCAGCGGTAATTCCGCCATTTTCAGAGTCTAAAACAGAATCAGGAGGTTAAAACTCTCATTAGAGTTACATTTACGGACATTAGATTGATCACTTTTAAAAGGAAACGGAAGTCTTTCCCGAGTTCAGCTTCATCAGAATTAGTTTTATATTAAACCCTTTATTTTAGGAACACACACACACACACACAGGTCTTTCTACACTTGTCAGGACACTCATTGACATAATTTATTAAAACTAAACCCAAACTGAGTTTTAACCATTTGAATCTTTTGGTCTTTGTTCTTTGAAGTATTGAGAACCAACAGAAAGTCCTCACAAAGACAGAAAGACATATATTAAAATATCAGATGAGCTATAAGCTACTCAGTACAAATGGTAACATTTATGTTTAACACTGTACAATAAATTAATTAAATAAATTACATACACAGTAAAATATTTTCTGGCTAAAGAGTGAAAAAATATTTTTTGCTCTTTATGTTATTTGAATATTCAATACATATTAATATATTTTGATTTCATTCTCGTGTTTTTCATGTTTTTAGATTTTAAAGAGCAAGAAAATAAAATCCTTCAAACTGTCAAACATCACAGTTTTAATCACTGGTTTGTTTAATTATGACCTCATCTTTCCCAAACTGTATCTTGATGTTTTTATTCTCGTCTCAAGATGATTGTGATGTTGTTACGTTTCTTCAGCAGAACTCCTCAAAGAGAACACAGAGCACAAACTCTGACACCAGTAAGTATCCACATGTTTGTCCTCAGACACACGTCTTCATGTCACCTCAACACTTAAATGAGCTTTATTTCTTCTTCTCTCCCCTCCAGCTGAATCAGTCTCTGATGTTTCCAGCAGAGTAGATTATGGCGACTGAAGGATCTGGTGAGTTCAGTCAGACTTTATTAGTCCCAGTGATTGAAAGTAACTTAGTACATTTACTCAAGTACTGTACTGAAGTACAGCTTTGAGGTACTTGTACTTTACTTTATACTTCCACTCCACTACATTTCAGAGGGAAATATTGTACTTTCTACTCCACTACATTTATTTGACAGCTTTAGTTACTTTTCAGATGAAGATTTGACACAATGGATAATATAACAAGCTTTTAAAATACAACACATTGTTAAAGATGAAACCAGTGTTTCCAACCTTTTTGGCTTTTGACGTCTTACAAAAAGCAGTGTGTAGTCGGGGTCACATTTCACATGTCTATGAGTTGTTAACAGCTCCACCAAATAGTGATTTTCCCTCTAAACTTCTCACATGCTTTCATTTCAATAAATGTTCAAATGATCCAATATTTCAGCAAAAATCAAAGATTAGAGAAAAAGTCCAAAAACTGAAAACAGATTTGTGTATCAGAACTTTGTTTTTTCTTCTTTCCTCTCCCATTAATCATCTCACCACCCCTCAGATTTATCTGCTGACCCTTTGGAGGGGCCCGACCCCTAGGTTGGGAACCACTGGACTAAACTAGCTAACTGTATATAAAGTAGTGTAAACTAGCTCCACCTCCAGCAGCTACAACAGTAACATGCTGCTCTAACACTGATGCTTCACAAACTAACTATAAACACAATCAAAACCTACCATAAAAATATTTTAGATTAATATTTTTTTTCCACTTTCACTGAGTTAGTTTTTTTAAACCAACTTCAGTCCTGGTCATAACTATCAAATATTCATTCATTTTCAGGATTTTTGGAGGGAAGAGATGAAAGAATGTTAACTGTTAAAAACTTTTATAAACCAGCGTCTAGTACACCTTATCTAAAACTTATATGTTGCTTTCTAAAATTGTGGCTTATATGCATTATGCCTTTAAGTATTATGATATGATATGTGAATTATATTAAACTAATTAGTTGGCACATAATAATAGTATCTTAGCCATAGAATATCAGCATCTTCTTAGTTCTTACAATCTGACGTGTTGTGTGATTTTGCTGCCATGTTGTTTTTCTCCACAATCATATTTTGAGATACGAAATGCCGTCAGTATTCTATAAACCAAATTAAATTGTCTTTGTTATGATCATGTGTGTTAAATATTGTATACAATTTGTGAATCTAAAAGGATTTTAAACATTTATGTCTCTGAGGTTTGATTATAACTGTGTTTTTCTGTATTTCTACAGAGAAAGATGATGGAAAATTCCAGAAGCGCAGGAGCAGAAGCCCTGACTTTGATTACCCTAACTGTGAGTGAAATTACCCTGAATGAGAATGTTGATGAGTCAACATTTTCTTGAACGAATACAGTGCATAATTCTCAAGCGTGGGTTTGAAGTTTCTGCCTCTAATCTCATCCCATGAAACTAAATGAAAGTGTATTCATGTGAACCTGTTAGTACAAGAAAAATGTAGTTCTGAGAAGGCTTGGCTGCATTACTAGCACAAAACCTTTATTAAATACTTTGTGTAGTTTGCAAACAGTACACAGTACTAACTCAATTCTATATAAAAAATGGGGATGGCTGTGGCTCAGGTCGTCCACTAACCGGAAGATTGGCGGTTCAATTCCCAGCTCTTCCACTCCTGTTGTCCTTTGGCAAGATGCTGAACCCTAAATTGCTCCTGATGTGTGTGTGTTTTGATACTTCTGAGCATGTGGATCTATTCAAATGAGAATCTTATACATATATATATATCCACCAACGCGGCGGCACATTGGGTCTTCAACCAGCCCAAAACAGCACATGTCACCCTGCTGTTCATATCCCTCCACTGGCTCCCAGTTGCTGCCTGCATTAAATTCAAAACCCTGACACTTGTTTCCAAAACAGCAACTAAAATAGCTCCTGCTTACCTGAACTCCTGTATTCAGGGTTTCTATGCACTCCATGCATTGCCTCTGCACACTACCTCTTGGCACCTACATCCTATTGGACTCAAACTTAGCTTTATGGCACTTATTCGCATTGTTCTCTCTTGACTAGCTTGCTTGTGTTGCATCAACTCTCAGACGTACGTCGCTTTGGATAAAAGCATCTGCAAAATGAAATTGTAAATTGTAATTGTCATTTTAAAGACATTGGACATTGGACATTGGACTTTTGACTTGTTATCACTGATCATGAATTTATTTCCTCTGTGGCAGAAAAAACTCATTAAACCAGCCTTCAGAAACTCCCTCAGGTTGAACTGAGCTAACCAAACGCTTTAAGAGGTGACTGACTCTAACAGACTAGAAGAAACTCACTAGCCTAGCAACATTAAGGAAACAAACAACCCATAATGCAACACTTTCTGTAGGAGCTGGTGTTACAGCGCTACTCTCTCTACTCTCTTTCTGATCTTGTGAACACGTAATTGTCTCGTCCTTGAATATAAGACAACTCCACCTCCTCAAAAGTAATTTCCAGAATTAAATAGTGTTTGGACTGATCAGGAACCAGATAAATGCTACAACAACTCATTAAGCTTTTTGTAAAACCATATTATCTTCTATAATCATTGAAATCTCTGAAGCTGCTTTTCTCTCACAGGAGACACCCTGTAAGATGACATTCAGACAGATCTCTGATCTGCTGTTGTGACAGTTGGGAGGAGTAAAGCTTATGTACATGCCTTAAAGAGACAGATGCATTTACACCTTTTCAGCATTTGGCTAGAACGTGCAATCAGATTTCAATCCACCTCTAATGCTTCTCAGATGCAAATAAACAGTTTGTTTGAGATCAAATAGCTCTCTCAAGACTGATGAAGTGGTGAAGAGTAAATAAGGATTTTAAGACCTAATCTGATTGAACCTGACTTGCCAAATTTAAGACTCAAGCCAAACCTACTTAAGACCTGAAGCTGTATTTTTACTTTATTACATTCATTACTGACACTTAGTTCAATCTAACACAACAACACATCAACTATGATGTTGTCTCTCTCCTTCTGATCATTGTATATCTGTCGCAACACATGACACTCATGGACTGAGGTGATTGTCACAGTCAGAGAGAGTAAGAGAGACATTTCTTAATGATTAACCTTATTAATAAACCTTAATAAATAACCAAACTGGAACCCGACCTAAGTCTAAAGGTTTACGCAACAACACAGCCTGAACCTGGAAACTCAAACTTTGTCTCTAACTTTATTACAGACACAGCATTCAGCAAATGTAAACGCTTCCAGAAGTGCAGAAATGCTAGTTCAGCAAATATTGTGAGACGCTGCATTTAAGCAGCAAAACTGAAAACTATAAAGTTTGGTCTTTTAGCTATACTTAAAATAAAAAACTGATGTTTCTGCAAAATCCCAGATTACATTCAGTGACATGTGAACAACATTAGATAATATTCGGACATTAATCTGACCACAGACCCTCCTGAATCACATTAGCTGACTAAAGATATGCAGATTATGACGCAGTCTTATTAAAGGCCAATCTCTGTGCTGAAATGTAGAAAAAAGCCTGAAACACTGGAGGCAGCAGTGGCCCCTCCACTCACTGTAAAAGGAACTTTACTGTCTGCCTGCATCCTCAGTACATCTATGGCCTGTCTGCATGTTGTCAAGTACAACACAATATTTCTCCTCCTGCTTGTGACATTTGTGAAGTAAATATCTGCTCTGTTACATAAAAATACCAGTTTTTGGGGACCAAAGGTATTCAGGGCTGAAAATTCGGATGATTGGCACTAACGATGCCACTATTTAAGACAGAGGTTTCTTTGGAGGGGTTGGACTGGTTGGAAAACAACTCCAGGTGTATCTTGGAGGCTAAAATCTTCACCTCTGTGAAGAACCAAGTGGTGGGAGGGAGTTAGAACCACCACAACCTCTACTGAAATCATGTTCCTGTGGCTATGGGAAGTGTTGAAAACCAAACAAAGCATGAAACTCCATTAAAAAAAGACTTCTCAAAACCTTGTTACAACTTCAACTTTAAGTTGGATTTAAAGGACTCAACAGAGTCAGACTGTTTGATGTCAGCAGGGAGATTATTCCAGAGAAAGGAGGCCTGATAGGAAAAGGCCCTGCTGACTTCTTTTTAACTTTGGGAACACACAGGAGCCCTGTATTTTGAGTGTAGAGAGCTTGAGATAGAATATAAGGTTTAAGGACGTCAGACAGGTATGATGGGGCCCATTTAGGATTTTATAAGTCATCAGAAGCACCTTAAAGTCTGATCTTACATGGATACGAAGCCAATGAAGGAAGGCTAGCATTGGTGTAATGTGGATATTTTCTTGCTGCAGTATTTTGAACCACCTGAAGACATTTAGTGGCAGACCTGCACATGGCAGGACTGAAAACAGAACATTACAGTTATCAAGTCTGGATGAAACAAATGTATGTATTGGAGTTTATGCATCAGCTATTGTTACATAGATTGAAAAAGGCAGTCTTGGTGATTTCATTGATGTGCTCATCAGAAGAGATGCTGGGATCAAACGTAACACCAAGATTCTTGGCTGCTGAACTTTGTGAAATTACACAGTTGTTGAGTCACTGTCACGTGATCAAACTGGTGTCTTTGTCTAGGAGGGCCAACGACTAGCATCTCACTTTTATCAGGATTTAAAATCCAAAATTTAGTGACATTTAGTTTTTCACAGCAGCCAAGCAGGTTTTTAATTTAGTAATTTGAGTGTTTTCATCAACCCTAAATCCCGTAATAGGAGCACAGAGGTCAAATCTGAATCCACAGCAAGTGGAAGATCATTTACTCCTCTCCCAGATAGCAAAATTGCTGTGGCCCAGATCCAGCTCACATCCCACATCTGGCCCACGTACCGCATGGAACGATGGGGGGTCAGCTCCTGTCTCCCAGATCTGGGCTACAAGCAAGCTGTATGTCAACCAAGAACAAATCAAATAAACCAGAACTGGCCCACATCTAGAACACACATACCTGAGAGCACCACATCTTTACCAAAGAAGGCCCACATTTGATTTGGGATATTTCGGCCATATTTGCTATTTTACATGTGGGCCACTTCAGGCTCACATCCATTTTGTCTGGGCAGAAGAAGGCCAGCAGTGCCGCATCATTGCCTGAAGTGGCCCACTTCCATATGCTATCTGGGCTGGTTAGAGCAGTTTAAGTGACAGGCCCTGAAAGTCGATTGAAAAGGTTCAAAAAGATAATAGTTTGATTTGTGGTCTGAAAGTTGTTGAGACACAACTCTCTCTAGTACTTTAGAAAAGAATAGAAGATTGGAGGCTGGTCGATAGTTATTAAGAGACCCTGGATTGAGGTGAGGCTTCTTAAGTAGAAGTTTAACCACAGCCATCTTAAAGATTTTGGGGACAATACCAGTCGTAAGGGAATTAACAACATTGAGCATTTAAGGACCTAAGAAAAGGCCAGATGTCTTTGGAAAGCAGATAGTTGGTTTAGAGGCTGACAGCAGTTCAGACAAATATTCTCAACATTTGTGAGAACAGAGACTATCTGGGACTGTGGTGTTACTCAACCAACCCAGTCTTATGGCAATCTCTGAAATAGTCACAAAATTTAATCTATCTATCTGTGGACATGGACACGATTTTTCCACTTTTTTCTAACATATTTCAATTGGAAGCAGGTTTTGTGCAGCTTTTTTTTTTTTTTTTGTCAGCTGTAACTCAGCAGACACAGAGGCTGTATTGTTTTTTCTCGTTTGTTATTCATTTTGAACTATAATCGCTACATCACTCAACATTTAAACACAATATTTTATCCTTGTTTTTATTTCTTTATTCTAATATTGTCTGAGAGGTTACCGGAGAGGATGTGCTGCGTTTGAATATTTTCCTCACTGTCAATTTTAATATCTTTAACATTTCTCAACACAAAACACGAAGGTCTCCTTGATAACTCAACAATAGGAAAGGTTATGGCCATCTGTTTTAATTATTTCACCTTCGATTCTGAGCATTCAAGTTTTTTTTGTCAGTTTAGGACAATAGCAGAAGCGGCTACATTAGCCTACCCATGATCCTCAGCAAATGTTACTATGTTGAAGATGCCAGCTAAAGCCATAACATAACCTGTATTCAGTATAACATTATATAGTACTGCAGATTGGTTGTTACAATCAGGAACAAAATATTGAAATATATATTGAAATGTAAAGAAAATAATGTGTGTTTGTATAATAAACTCAATCAGCCATAAACTGTGCAGTAAACACAATTTGAAGCTTTGTGATTGGCTGATTTCTTGAGGCAATGCAGTGTATACATATATATATATATATATATGTGTGTGTGTGTGTGTGTGTATATGTATATATATATGTATATGTATATGTTAAAAAAAAATCTCCTTCTCACCCCCCTCCCATGGGGGGTGGTGGTGTGTCCTCCTCAAGCTCGGGTCCTCTACCAGAGGCCTGGGAGTTTGAGGGTTCGCGCAGTATCTTAGCTGTTCCTAGGACTGCACTTTTCTGGACAGAGACCTCAGATGTTGTACCTGGAATCTGCTGGAGCCACTCTCCCAGTTTGTGGGTCACAGCCCCCAGTGCTCCATTTACCACTGGCACCACTGTTGCCTTTCAGCCCTTGGTATTTTTCGATCTTCTCGTGTTCCTTCTCCTTGATGTTGCTGTCACTTGGGATTGCTACGTCTATCACTACTGCCTTCTTCTGTTGTTTGTCAATCAACACAGTGTCTGGTTGGTTAGCCATCACCAGTTTGTCAGTCTGGATTTGGAAGTCCCACAGGATCTTGGCTTGGTCATTCTCAACCATCTTAGGAGGTTTCTTCCATTGTGACCTTGGGACTTCCTGCGAATACTCAGTGCAGATGTTCCTGTACACTATGCCAGCCACTTGGTCCATGTATGCTGTTCCTGCCTGCATCTTACACCCTGCTATTATGCACTGAACTGTCTCAGGAGCATCTTTGCACAGCCTGCACCTGGGGTCCTGTCTGGTGTGGTAGATCCCCGCCTCTATTGATCTTGTACTGAGTGCCTGTTCTTGTGCTGCCATGATTAGTGCTTCAGTGCTGTCCTTCAGTCCAGCCTTTTCCAGCCACTGGTAGGATTTCTTGATATCAGCCACTTCTATCTGTCGGTGGTACAAGCCGTGTAGGGGTTGTCCCTCCATGATGGATCCTCCTCCTCGTCTGCATCATCGGGTTTCTGCTGCCTGAGGTATTCCTGGATGTTGGTTGTTTCATCCTGGACAGTGGCTCTGACACGCACCAGTCCTCGGCCTACCTTGTTCCGCTTAGTGTACAGTCTCAGGGTGCTGGACTTCGGATGAAAGCCTCCATGCATTGTGAGGAGCTTTCTTGTCTTGATGTCAGTGGCCTCTCCCTCCTCCTTTGGCCAGCTTATTATACCAGCGGGGTATCTGATGACTGGCAGGGCGTACGTGTTGATGGCTCGTATCCTGTTCTTCCCATTCAGCCAACTTTTCAGGACCTGCCTTACTCTGTGTAGGTATTTGGCTGTGGCTGCCTTCCTTGTGACCTCCTCAAGGTTCCCATTTGCTTGTGGGATCCCAAGGTATTTGTAGCTGTCCTGAACATCTGCAATGCTGCCCTCTGGTAGTTCAACCTGTCCATTCTGATCATCTTCCCTCTCTTCGATACCATCCGACCACACTTATCTAGTCTGAATGACATTCCAATGTCGTTGCTGTAGATCCTGGTGATGTGGATCAGTGAGTCGATGTCTCGCTCATTCCTGGCATACAGCTTCATGTCATCCATGTACAGGAGGTGACTGATAGTTGTTCCACTTCGGAACCAGTACCCGTAGCCACTCTTTCAGATGATCTGGCTGAGGGGGTTCAGGGCTATACAGAACAGCAGCAGGGATAGTATAGATAGTGCATCACCTTGGTATATGCCACACTTGATGGTAACTTGTGCAATTGTCATTTTCCACATCTTGACGAAGGCTCTTAGTGTCCTGTTAATGTTGTACATTTCCAAGCATTCCAGTATCCATGTGTGTGGCATTGAGTCATAGGCTTTCTTGTAGTCAATCCAGGCGGTGCACAGGTTGGTCTGCCTGGTCTTGCAGTCTTGGGTGACTGCTCTATCGACCAGTAGCTGGTGTTTAGCACCCCTGGTATTACTACCAGTTCCTTTCTGGGCCCTGCTCATGTATTGGGCCATGTGCCTATTCATCTTAGCCGCTATGATACCTGACAGGAGCTTCCATGTTGTACAGGCGGGTTATTGGCCGGTAGTTGGATGGGATTGTGCCCTTCTGGGGGTCCATCATGATCTGGACTGTTCGTCCCATTCTGGGTGGGTCCCATCCATCAGCAGTTGGTTCATTTGTGTTGCCAGGCGTTCATGGAGTTCAGTTAGTTTCTTTAGCCAGTAGGTGT
Organism: Thunnus maccoyii; assembly: GCF_910596095.1. Classification (NCBI taxonomy): domain Eukaryota; kingdom Metazoa; phylum Chordata; class Actinopteri; order Scombriformes; family Scombridae; genus Thunnus; species Thunnus maccoyii. Next base: position 1,653,281 of record NC_056541.1, on the reverse strand, counting down.
GGATCATGTCCAGGTCCGGTACTGTCCAGCTCTTCATACCTGACACTCGTTCTTGGATGTCTGCCATTGTAATGGTTACTGGATCTTGTTCTGGGAGATTGCTGTGGTCCACTAGCCACTGAGCATTGGTGTTATGTGATGCCCACTTCTCAATCTCCCAGTATTGTTCAGTCTCAGCCCTGGGAGGATCTGTTCTCATGTTATTACCTTACCACTGAGAGTACACTTTGGATTGTTCGGTAGAGAACATCCTATTTATTCTCCTGGCTTCTGCTTCTCCTGTGTATCTCTTCAGGCGGGTAGCCAGAGCTGTGAGCGTTTGCTTGGCAGTCTCCAGTGCCTCAGGTATATGGCAACTACTATCACAACTAGAGATTGATGAGGTACAATGAACATGCTATGGCAAGGGGGAGCTAGGACGACAGATCAGAGGGCAGATATCATCATCCTCCCCACACTCCAAGATTGGGTACCAAGCCCTTAACACAAGTCGTACTCACCTAAGAATAGAATAATAATAGTTTTGAAATGGGATATAAAAATGGGATATAAATGTTGAAATGAAATATTGACTGTACAAAGGAATTATGGACTGTGCTGTGGACAAAGAAATGAAGTGTATGAAATATATGAAGGTGACAAAAACAACAATTAATCATAAATAATTAATAAATAATTAAAGTATGTAACACACTGTAAATTCTAACAAGTTAAGTTTACTTAAAAAAACTAGGAAACTGATTACCTTGGGAAAAGTAAGTAAACAAACTTAACTGTGTCTAGTTATGTGAAATAATTATGTGTTTAAGCTGTACTTAATTTATCTCATTATAATCAAATTCAATCAAGCTGTTACAACTCTAAAACTATGAGTCACATTAACTTAATATATTCTGCAAAAACAAGTGGGCATTGCTTGAAATTTCTAATGCACTACACTTAATGTATTTTAGTGCAGTCAACTTCAATAAAGTTGACAAGAATTCAATAAGGATAAGTCACTTGAGCTTAATATACTGTTCCAAAGTAAATACAATGCACTTAATATACCTTAGTTTATCTGACTTAAAAATAAACTTACAAAATGTGATGATGAAAAGCATAATTTATTTTTTTTTAGAGTATTGAGACATATTTGTGAAAAGTAAACATTACATGTTAACATTGCTTACTTGATACTCTTCATACAAGAAGACCACTGAATGAAGACTGAACATGCTGTTCATTCTGAATCTTGTTAACGCACTTCAGGTTCATTTAGTTTCAGTCCAGAAAGAAACCACCGAGGGTCAAGAGTGTGGCTGAACGATATGGAGGAAAGAAAGAAAGAAAAATAACTGAAATGAAATTAAAATAAAAAAATAAATACATATTTTATATATATATATATATATATGTATATATATATATATATATATATATATGTATATATATATGTATATATATATATATATGTGTGTGTGTGTGTATATATATATATATATATATATATATATATATATATATATATATATATATATATACACACACACACACACACACATATATATACACATATATATATAACACCATCTTCATCCCATTTACACAGAGACACATACACACTCACATGCACACAAACACACAGACAGTTGAGGAAGACTATTTTTTAAGAAAGATGATTTTATATTTAAAAATATACTCAGCCACAAATTCTTGGAAATATAAAATTAAATGAGTTCACATTTTACAATCACAGGCTATGAAACACCTTTTCTTAACACAGATAGTGGCATTTGGATTCATGTTGCAACGGAAAGCAGCAATTTTAAATGGAATGAAGCCCACTGATGGCAGACAACAGTAGTTGAATCACCACATCCGCCCACAACATATATTATTGATATATATATATATATATATATATATATGTACATAGTGACAGTGAGGAAAACTTGGTCGGTCAGTCTCAAAGCTTCTAAAATCTACATTTTTGATTGAAATACCATCAGTTACATAAAATAACACAAATAACATAACAGCTCTGATAACTACACAATGCAAAGACAATGATTCAAAAAACACGCAAGTACGTGGTTTCAGTGATAACAGCGTCCATAGCAACCATCATAGCAACGATAGAAAACCTGCAAGAATCTCCATAATAAGCGACAAACTAAATATCATATACATTCACTTCATATAGGTTATGTCATGACTTTAGCTGGCATCTCCACCATAGTAATGGTCGCTGAGGATCATGGGTAGGCTAATGTAGCCGCTTCTGCAACCGTCCAAAACTAACAAAAAAAAACTTGATTCCTCAGAATCGAAGGTGAAATAATTAAAACAGATGGCCATAACCTTTCATATTGTTTAGTTATCAAAGAGACCTTTGTGTTGTGTGTTGAGAAATGTTAAAGATGTTAAAATCGACAGTAAGGAAAATACTCAAATGCAGCGCGTCATCTACGGTAACGTCTTGGTAATATTAGAATAAAGAAATAAAAACAAGGATAAAAAAACATGTGGCATGAAACCTACTTACAATTCAAATACATTAGTTTGAAAGTTGTGCTGACTGTCATGAAAAAAGTGGATAAATTGTGTCCATGTACAGATAGATTAGATTTTGTGACTATTTCACAAATTGCCATGAGACTGGGTTGACTCACCAGTTATATTCGACAGTGGTATTGGTGTTCATTTAATGTCACATCACTTTTCAGTTACATTTTTTTTCATTGATTTCTAGTTGGAGAATTTTACAGTTGGAAATTGGTTAAATCTATGTAAATCAAGCAATACAGTGAACAACCAGTCACTCTTACAATATCTGTTCTGGAAACTCTCGTACATTAGTTTGATACAGTAACTAAACAGTGTTTGTGTCCAAAACTGTTTGCAAAGCCGTAGATTATCTAGCCCTTCATCTGCTGTCTGTTTAATCATAAGTGTTTAATTAATGCCGGATTTATTGCTGTTGAGGTTTGGAAGATGTGCACATTGGCTTCTCTGCGACCTACGGTTACCCATAATACCCTTCTCTGTGTAGGTTCATGGAGACTTTTACGTGTATCTTTAGAGAACCATAAATCCACCATTAGATTGAAGCTGTACAGATTAATCTTTTTTCTAATAAATCTGAAGGTGACTAGATGATGCTTGTCACAGGTCCCGCAATTAATTATATAGCACAGTATTGTTTTTTCTGGTCTGTTAATATAGAAGAAGCATTTAAAGGTCCAGTGTGTAATATGTGTGGTATTTAGCGGCCTCTAATGGTGAGGTTCTACATTGAAGCACTCCACCACTCACCCCTCCCCTCCCTAAGACTTTGGAGAGATTCCAGAAGCTACGGTGCCCTTCAAGGACAAGAAGCTATATGCTGAAGATGTCATCGTCCACGACAACTTCGAGCATTTCTAACAAGTCAAGCGATGAGGTGAAGATGTATTTAATTATTTAGTCTATAATACTATAGGTTATAGCTCACAAGTAAGATAGCAATTATGAGTGTTTTATTGTTTTGGTAATACAAGCTAACATTAGCAATGTCATGCTAAACAAAACTTACATTATTTTATTCTAACGTTAGGCAATATTGATAGCGATATAGTGTTGGCAGGATAATGTTACATATTTTATTATCCGTTTGCAGAGTCAAGTACTGGAGGTTAGAGGAGGAGGAATAGGGCGAGAAAGAGGGCGAGTTAGCGGTTCTGCTGCAGGCAGGGCCAGGCGAGGGAGGAGAGCAAACACAGGCACCGCGGAAGCAGGGGAAGAGGCTGGAAACCCTCCGAAGGGACCGAAGCGACTGAGGTTTGTGACGTTATTTATACAATTATTTTATCATATTCCTACCCGTTCTGCACGATATTAAAAATGCCAATACAACACAAAGTTGTATTTACATAGCAGCTCTATGCTTTACATTACTGTAGTCTGTATAGTTTAATGTATTATCAGTGTAATGTGAGTCAGTAGCCCCTTTTACACAGCCCGTTCAAGGCGGGAATACTGCACCTGTGATCAGCCTCACTGTTCTGTTTAGCCCGTATTCAGACCAAATCAGGCGGCGCAGTGTACATGCAGGGTTGAGGAGGTGTGTGGGTGTGTTTGTGCTTAAGAAGCACCGCTGTGAAACAATCAGAAAATAACGTTTATCGATCTGGTTCACCAGCTTCCTCACTAACGTTACTAGCTCTCCCTCTCTTCATTCACCTTCTAGCTCACTCGACCACAGCTGCTCTCTCTCTATTTCTCTCGTCTTTTTAAAATGAGTCGGGAAGCCGACAGAAAATTCTAACTTTACTTTTAACATTATCAAACGAAGATAAATGTCCTCCCCTTGGATCCTCTTTACGGCTATAATGCGGGTTCTCTGTATAAAAGAGGCTACTGAAAACATCAGCAACACTACTGAATGATGATATAAATACTATATAGGAACAGTATCATGCAGCAATATTTTGACTTTTTTTAAAAATCATGTTATTGTTGTAGACATGTTTGGGAACACTGGACAGCCTACAATCCATATTCTGCACTACCATTACCATATTTCCAACATATCATGAAACTTATAACCTATAAAGCCTTATCTGTGTTTTTCCTGTATGTTATTTTTTCAGAAACTTCTTGAAGAGATGACCTTGGAGGAGCACAGGCAGCCCACCAGTGAACTGCTTCAGAGGCAGCCAGGGTTCATTTTTGATGCCTTGATGATGCATCAGTGAAGGCATAGTGTCCCACCGTTTGCTGGAGTGCCAGGGGTACCATGGTGTATTTGTAGTAACTGTACAGACATGCCTACGGACCGGGAGAGGAAATGCTGTGGCCAGGACCTTGCAGATTGTTTAATAATAATACCGCACTTCTCCCAGTACTGTCTTGAACATGGTTTTTATGCATTCACAGGTGGTACTGGGAGGACATTATGGTATTTGGCCAAACCAGGAAGCCTGGGGATGACAACCGGGAGTACCGTTATGCTGCCTATAGATATTTCATCTATTGACAGCATGGCTCTTTAGGCCAGGAAAACCGACTTGTCATCCCCAGTTGCTGTGTTTGGAGGATCAGGGACAAGTTCCCTGGTCCTCCAAAGGCATCACACTGGTTTCACACCTGGCCTCTGAGTTTCCCTCCAGGTCCTCTGGAACGTCCACACAGTATCTCAGGTACTTGCACACCTGCCTGTTCATCATCAAGGCATCAAATCATCTCAAATTTATATGTTAGATTTCTGATATTTTGTTTATTTTATACTTGTTCTATACGTTTTCTATATTTATATATTTTCTGGATAATTATTAAACTTTTTGTTTATATATTCACATTTGTTCAACTTAAATGTGCAAGTTTACCAAATGAAAGATATTCCTCAGATGTGCTGTGATAATTGCAATGATAAACATATTATTATATACTTATACAATGACAGTATTTCCCTGCAGTATATGCAGTATATTATCATTACCACTTCCACCATTAATTTATATTGTCATTATTTATATTTAGTGAAGTTGGAATACCACTGATCCTCAGAACAGGGCACTGTAGTACATGTTATAGATTAATTTTCATTGCCACTTCAGGTTATGGTAACTGTAATTCACTAGATTGAACCACAAAATAAAAGTATTTAAAAAAACACTAAGAATAATGACATTTGTAATAAAAATATATTTTATTTAACAGAAACATTTTTGGACATCCTTTTCAATCTGGACAATAAAAGGATAACGAACATGCAGCTTTTACTGTTCAAACAAACATTTTGACAACTTATTCTGTGTTCTTCAGAGTTGACTGATAAAGAATCATTAGTCTGTTTGAACACTAAAAGCAGTGTGATTAAACTTATCTGATCACCTTCCAGCAGTCAAATTGCTGCACATATAATAGTTGACAAGGGTCAGATCAAAACCACACCAAAGGTATTCAATTTACTGCTCTGGAGAAGATGCTCTCATGGCAGGAACAACACCCATGATTCACTGGCACTGCTGTTCCTCATCTGCTCCAGGAGCTGTGTGTAGAGCAGCAGCTGCATGGAAAAAGGCTTCTGTGGAAGACATTACCATTACACATTGAGTTAATTTACTATTACTATAACTACAGTTGTATATGTGAAAACAGTGCTATTTAACCAAGAGTAGGACTTACAGGGTAAGTTAATATGCTACATAGGCAAACAAATGTGTATCACTTACCTAGACCTCTCCTGACTTGGTCTGCAATACTTCTGATATGGCGGGTGTGAATGTCACAGACATGGTGAATAATGCCAATCCATAGTGCCTGAGAAAAATGAAACAACACAAATGAATGAATGAACTTACCATTATAAATCATCTATCTATCTATCTATCTATCTAATGTACTCACCAGAAACTGTTCAACCTTATTCCATGCAGATTTTCATCCCAACAACAGACTAGATCAGATAATTTAATTGATTAACACACTTTCAGCCAGAGATGAGTAGCTATTCGGTGAAATTAACTTTTGTTGTCTTTGGTTGTAATGAAAACCAACGTACTCCCAGCCATCAATGGCACATGGCGAAACACCCCTGACCTTTTACATAGTCACTTTAGGATGAAGATAAAGGCAATACCATGCATCAATGCTATAGGACCTCTCTCATAGCTGAGAAACAACAGCAACATCAAGAAAATAAGTGCTTTATGACACAGTCACAAACCCTTGTAATACATTATGTTACGTCCTAAGATGCTGGGAGCCTTGGCTGGCCTGGATAAACACACCAAAATAAATAACAGAAAAATTCTACTTCTCACTGATAAATGTAAAATTAAAACTCTGGTAGCAATTACATGTTTTTCAACATTGAAATGGGGAAAACGTTACTAACTTTGCCCCCCGATGTGTACATGTGCTCCTAAATGACAAATTAGGAGCAAACAATGAAATCATGGAGCACTGTGAAAAATATAAATATAAATTCACAGGATGTATAACTCGGTGATGAGCAGACTTCTCCTCAGTTTATCTTTCACACTAACTCATTACTCTGACTTACTGTCTTTAGCACATCACCAGCGCTAAAGTTATCAGTCAATGTGTTGTCTTACTGCCACAGAAAATGAATAAATCTTTGGGTTATTAGCATGACGTTGCCTCCGTGTTGTATCTTATCAGACCACCAGCTCCGTGAGAGGCACAAACTGAGGCTAAAGTGTGCTAATATTTAACGTTACATGGCAGCGTTTCTTTTCAGGGAAACTAATGTACTGCTAATAAACATTGTACATCATCTAGATTTTGAACCATTACCAGCGGGGCAAAATAAATATACATTACAATCTTACCTGTCCAGCAGTAAACAGGAAACTTCAGCGTCAGTCTGCAAAGATTTCTCTCATCAGGGATTTCTATCTGGGTTTATCCTCGTTTTATGCCATTGCTTGTCCCAATTTCGTTTAGCTTCTTCGTGTTTTTGTTTCTTTGACGACGACAAGTCACGCTCCTGTGATTTTCTAAATAAGTATGATCCTCCATCTATCAGATTTTGGTTTCAAAAACTTCTCACAATACAAAATGTTTGGTCCGCTCTTCCTCTTCGTTTTAAAATCGGTGCATTTCCGGTAGTCGCCAACTGAATCTAAAACGCGTAAGGCCCTCACTGGAGCCAGTGTTAGGTTTGTCCGTTTTGCACTACTGTAGAAACATGGTGATGCAACATGGCAGCCACCGTGGAGGGGGACCCGCTCCCATGTAGATATAAAGGGCTTATTTCTAAGGTAACGAAAACACAACAATTATTATTTTCAGCTGATTAGACACTAATTAAGATATACTTATAAAAATATCTATTCAATTTTTACCAAGTCTATTCTTTTAGATGTTACTAAATACTACACACTAGACCTTTAATACATTATAATCTGGATGAAAATATCCCCAAGACCAGAGGACATAACTAATCACTGCATATCTGAACCCATTAGAAAATGGATGTGAATAAAATAAAGAATTAATTTATATATTTCTGTATCTTTGCAGTCAGAGATAATGTGCCATCCAGGGAGAGCAGAAGCAGTGTTGGATTTCTGCCGCCTCCAAGTGAGTCAGACTGAACTGTTATGAATTGTTTTGGTGTTTATTAAAATTGAATTAATTGTTTCATAGGTGAAGGACAAAAATGAAAGATTTAAGAAACTGAATCCCATAGTTAATAGCCTGATAGAAAATATTACTAAAATAATAACATTTAAATCCCTTTTAATTTCAGTTTCTGAGCTGAGGGTTGTTCTGCTGGGGAACAGCTGGTCTGAGAGGAGTTCAGTGGGGAACTTCATACTGGGAACGACTGTGTTCAACACTGAGGAAGAACCAGACTGCTGTCAGAAAGCCAGTGGACAGATTCAGGAGAAAAAAATAAGCGTCATCAACACCCCAGATCTGCTGAATCCTGACATCTCCCAACACAAACTGTCAGAATATGTAGAAAACTGTGTGAGACTCTCTGATCCTGGACCTCATGTGTTCCTGCTGGTTCTACAGCCTGAAGACTTCACTGAGAAACACAAGAAGAGGCTACAATCAATCCTTGAACGCCTCAGTGATCAATCATTTGATCATTCACTGGTATTGATATCAACATCAACACCAGGAGAGGAGAGTTCAGGTTTCGTGGAGAAATATATGAAACATCCACAGTTAGGAGACTTGATCAGAAAATGTAGATCCAAGTTGTTTTGGCAGAAGAACCTTGAACGTTCAGAGCTGTTAAGGATCATGGACCAAATTGTGGAGGAAAACGATGGAGATCATGTGAGCTGTGATGTATTTAAAGAAGCAACACCTGTTTTACCAAGTGGTCATGGAAGCCTGAAACAAGGGGAAGCATCTGGGGTCAACTGGGATCCTGATAGAGGTTTTGGTGGGTTCAGGAACATTTTTTACTGTGATGAATACAAATAATCTGTGATTAAGTTTGAACAATAAGTTAAGAATTATTTTGGTTTACATTTATTTTTTTACAGGGCTGAAATATCTTACTAAACTTACTAATTATTATCATATGCAGGAGCCTCCTCATGGCTTCATCACACTGCCTCTCTGATCTCCAACAACTCTGTCTTTTGTGTCTTTGTAGTCTCCACATGATGAATTATACACGTGGATAACAGTGCACACTTTCACACAGACTCTCCTCAAAGACATTCTTAGTGTTGTACTCACAAAACACAAAAGGTGACAGAAGTTGTTTGAATGGAACCAAAGAGAGTTTTAGAGAGAGTTTAATCCTAGTTTACTTTCACTCCTCCTGACAGCTGACTGATCACTGCATAAAGCAGCTGTGTTAGAAATGTTCTGTTTGCTTGCAGTCCTAAATAATATAATGCATCTCCTGCTACTTTCATGACATAAAAATATAATACGCATAATCAATAACATATTTCACTTTTAGGCTAGTTGTTACTATGTATGAGAGATTAAACTGGTTAAATAAGCAGCTTAAGAATCTAAATACTTGATGGTATTTTATTTATGGACATTTGCTTTTTAAACATGTTTCCTCTCAGATTTCTGTCAGGAGTTATAGGTTCATGTTAGTTTGTCTGGAAGCTGATGAATATCAGTGATATTTTACAGATAATGTTCTGTTTACTGTGTTAACTGTTAACTGTGATGAGATTCATGATTCATTCAGTGTCTGGTTGGTAGAGGTAAAACCCATGCAGCTCATTGGTTTTAATTTGCACCTTTTGAGTGTCTTTATCACCAGCTTTGCACATAATGCCCCCACACCATCATGGAACCAGGCCAATGTTATACAGAAAGAGTACTGAAAAATACCCTCATTCATTGGTGTAGTGGTTTCACTTTTGGAGTAAATATACAGCATATTTCCAAGACTGTGATGTTGGAGGCTACACGTTTCCATCTCGAACCCCATCAAGATGTTTTGATGGCCAGAGATTTTATGAGCTGTATTATTTACTGGTGGGGCTATGATTTTATAGTAAGTATATGAATAAACAAGGCTAGGCATGAATGTGGCATGGACACGTAGCATTTGAAAGTCAATTTCAAGTATCATATGCCCAAATATTCCACAGCAACAATAACAATCGCAGTTTTTTCTTTAAGTTAAAACTTCTTAATAATATTCAGAACTTTGATGGTGAACTGAAGGAAGGCAGATGCTAAAATAGACAGTCAACTTGGAAAACTGACTAAATGATTATAAACAGAATAACAGAAACTACATCTAGAGAAAAAAGGAGCACAGTCAGGTAACACAGGAAATGCCTGAAAAAGTTGCATCCTAAGTGACAGAATATTCCAGACAGGAATCCTGCTCCTACCAGCTCTGAATCAAGCTTGTTGGGTTTGAGTTTTTGGGGATGTGTTATCAGGGTACCAGGGTTCCTCCTCAGCACCGAAGGAGTGAGCAGCACCAGAGGAGCTACTGTACCTGTCGTCTCCCTGCTGTTATAACTTTCTCTGCCTCCACTTTATTGTTTTCATTCTATTCCATTTTATTGTGAAAGAATGCATTTTCATCACAGACCTCTGGACAACTGCAGTCACTGAAATATTATGATGCTCTAGATATATCAGCATATTAAATTAAGTCAGTAGAGCAAAGGCACAGACAGTCAAACACACCTGTACATTTGATAAAATATCAAAGGTAGTGACTTTATATCAAGTAGGTTTCTGTATATTGTAAAAGAACAGCTACTAGTCACATTATATGCATTTATGTATCCACACATGCATACGTCAATAAGAACATATGAACATACAGTATAAAGACCTATTTATATATATATATATATATACGTCCATCTATAATTGATGACTTTGGGTCATTGGTTCAACAGGATCTCCTGGACAGATTTATTGGCACAAGAATTACATCACAGTGATATACGTGTGTTTTCAAGTGACTTAACACCACAGTGATGGTGACTTGTTTACTTCCACCTGCAACTTGTGTTCTAGATCTAGATCTCAGATTTGTCTGTAAGGCTGTTTTGTCATCATGGTTAAGTACCTGCTGTGTTCTAGTGGCTGAATTTGACTCACCTGTTGTCACCAACTCTGAACTGTGATAATGTGTTTTTTCTCCTTGTTGTTTTACAGTCTCTGCACTGAGGATTGTGCTGGTGGGGAAAAGTGAAGACAAAAAGACAAAACTTAGTAACTTCATCACTGAAGATCAAGATTTTAATTTCCAAAAACAAACAGAATTCAAACATTGTGTGGCCACCTGTGGAGAGTGGAGAGGAAAATCATTGACTATAGTAAAAACTCCAGACATCTTCAGTCAGTCTGAGCAGACAGCGAGAGAAGAAGTGATGAGGTGCATGAATTTTTGCTTCCCAGGACCAAATGCTCTGCTGCTGTTAGTGAAGCCTTCTCAGTTTAATGAAAAGGACAAACAAAGACTGAAGTTCATCCTGAGTTTGTTTGGTCAAGATGCTTTTAAACACTCCATGGTCATCATCACACACAAGGAGAATGCAACAGGTTTCAATGTGAATCAGCTCATTAAAGACTGCGGAGGAAGACATTACAACATGTTTGAAGATGACCACAGACAGTTCATAGAGAAGATTGAGAACATTGTTCATCAAAACAAAGGAACCTTCCTCACCTTCACTGAAGAAACCATTAAACCAGTTTTAAACCTGGTTCTGTGTGGGAGGAGAGGAGCAGGGAAGACTTCAGCAGTCAAGGCCATTTTAGGTCAGACAGAGCTTCATTCAGTCTCCAACTCATCAGAGTGTGTTAAACATCAGGGAGAGGTGTGTGGACGTTGGGTTTCCCTGGTGGAGCTGCCTGCCTTGTATGGAAAACCTCAGGAGGCAGTGATGGAGGAATCATTCAGGTGTATCTCCCTCTGTGATCCTGAGGGCGTCCATGCCTTCATCCTGGTCCTACCTGTGGATCCCCTCACTGATGAAGACAAGGGAGAGTTAAAGACCATCCAGAACACATTCAGCTCTCCAGTCAATGACTTCACCATGATTCTGTTCACTGTGGAGACAGATCCTACAGCTCCAGCTGTTGATGACTTTGTAAGAAAGAACAGAGACATCCAGGAGCTCATTCAGAGCTGTGGAGGAAGATATGTTGTTCTCAACATCAAGGACAAGCAGCAGATCTCTGAGATGTTGGATACTGTGGAGAAGATGAGACCCAACAAGGATAAACCATGTTGCTATACAACTCATATGTTTGCACATGCTCAGATGGATAAAGTCATACAACAAGAGAAACACATCAACATGCAACAAGCTGAACTTGAGAGGCTGAAAAACAAGAACAAGATCACTTGTAAGTAATTTAAATTGAATCATTTTTTTCTGTGTCCTGTATTACAGTCTTGAGTCTACAGCACTGAACTGTAGCAACTGTGAACATTTAAAGTAACTCCAGTTGTTTTGATGTTGCAGGTGATGATGAGAATCAGAGCTCAGAGAGTCTCAGGATTGTGCTGATAGGGAAGACTGGCTGTGGAAAGAGCACTTCAGGAAACACCATTCTGGGAAGGAAAGAGTTTAAAGCTGAAATAAGCCAAATGTCAGTCACCAAACGTTGTGAGAAAGCACAGAGTGAAGTAGACGGTCGTCCTGTCGTTGTGGTCGACACTCCTGGTCTGTTTGACTCCACTTTGTCCCATGAAGAGGTTAATGAGGAGATGTTGAAATGCATCAGTCTTCTGGCTCCAGGACCACATGTCTTCCTGTTGGTGTTACAGATTGGCAGATTCACACAAAAAGAGAAGGAGACATTAAAACTCATCAAGAAAGTCTTTGGGAAGAATTCAGAAAAATTCATCATCATTCTTTTAACTGGAGGAGACAAACTAAAGCGTGACAACCAGTCCATTGAAGAATACATTGAGAAGAAATGTGATGATTCCTTTAAGAAGCTGATTGCTGACTGTGGAGGAAGATACCATGTGTTTAATAACTATGATGAAGAAAACCGCACACAAGTCAGTGAACTGATAAACAAGATTGACTCCATGGTGAAGAAAAATAGAGCAGACTGCTTCACCAATGAGATGCTGCAAGAGGCCGAGGCAGCAATAAAGAAGGAAGTGGAGAAGATCCTGAAGGAGAAGGAAGAAGAGATGAAGAGAGAGAGGGAGGAGTTTGAAAGAATACATGAAGAAGAAATGAAAGAAATGAAAAGTCGAATAGAAAAACAGAGAACAGAAATTGAACAGGAGAGAAAACAGAGAGACAAACAACTTCAGGAGAAGGAGGAAAAGATTCAGAGAGAGCGTGAAGAGAGAGAAAAAGAACAGGAAAAGAGAGAAGAAGAAGACAAGAAGAGGAAAAGACAGGAAGAAATTCAAAGACAGGAGTGGGAACAAAAACATAAAGATCTGGAGGAAAAAATAAAGTTAGAGTTAGAAGAAAAAGAAAAAATTAATAAAGAGCTGATGCAGAGCAGAGCAGAGATGAGAAAACAACGAGAGGCCTGGGAGAAGAAACAACAAGAAATGTGGGAGAAACGATATCGAGAAGATGAAGAGAGACGAAAGAAAGAGCAGAGAAGATTAAAAAAACTACAAAAAGAATATGAGGAAGAAAGAGAAGAATATGAAAAGAAAAGAAAAGAAGAAGATCAAATCAGAGGAGAACAGCAGAGAGCAGAAATTGAACAGGAGAGAAAACTGAGAGAGAAACAACTTCAGGAGAAGGAGGAAAAGATTCAGAAAGAACGTGAAGAGAGAAAGAGAGAACAGGAAAAGAGAGAAGAAGAAGACGAGAAGAGGAAAAACCAGGAAGAAATTCAAAGACAGGAGTGGGAACAAAAACTTGAAGCTTTGGAGAAAAAGATCAAATTAGAATCAGAGGAAAAAGAAAACCTTGATAAAAAGCTGATGCAGAGCAGAGAAGAGATGAGAGAGGAACGAGAGGCCTGGGAGAAAAAACAACAAGAAATGTGGGAGAAACGATATCGAGAAGAAGAAGAGAGACGACTGGAAGAACAGAGAAGATTAAAAAAGCTCCAAGAAGAATATGAGGAAGAAAGAGAAGAATATGAACAGAAAAGAAAAGAAGAAGATCGAATCAGAAGAGAAAAAGAGGAGAAAGAGAGAAAAGAATTAGAGGAGAAATATGAGAAAAAACTGGAGAATGTAACAAAGAAGCATGAAGATGAAGCCAGAAAGAAAACTGAAGAGTTCAATGAACTCAAAGAGAAACAGATGAAGGAACTTACAGCTCAGATACAAGAATATGAGAAACAACTGAAAGACAAATATGAGCAGTTTGACCTGTTAAAGGCACTAAAAGCCGACACTGAAAAACAAATGAGAGAAAAACATCAAGGTGAAATCTATAACATATTTAAATGTTTGACCAAAAAGAGTGAAAACCTGAAGAAAATCAACATCTTACTGAACAAACAAGAACAGGAAATAAAGAAAGTGAAAAATGAGAGTGAAAAGGAAAATCTGCAGAAAATACATGAAAAAGAAGTAAATTACTTGATAGAAGAACTTCTGAAGGAAGACGACACATCAGCCTGTTGCATTTCATGAGTCGACTGGTTTCATGTAAACGTCACAACAGCAGAGAAGTTTCAGCTGTTTCCTTTTTCTATAATCATTCAGTTTCAATAACTTAAAGGTTTGTAATATTTAGTGTTGGACTACACTGTAATGAACCACGACCACAGAAATGACTTCTGATTATATATCAGCTCCTGTCAGCAGTTTCTCTGTTGTTCTAAATCAGCAGCTTATAGCAACGTGTTGGAAGTACTCAAGGTACATTAAACAGGTTTTTAATAATTAAAAAACTTGTTGACTGTATATATTTTGTTATTAATTGTTTAATGTGTAACATTCAGGCTCTTCTGTTTCAGTGTGTAAATATTGGTCTAATCAGCAGTAGATGGTAGAGATTTGGTTTGTTTGAGTATTTTAAGATAAGAGGGAACAATGAGCTGCAGTTTCAGACTAAACCTTTTCAATATGCAGACGATCTTTATGCTGTGTTGTTTTTTTTCCGTTTGTGCTGGTTTGTTGGAAATTATGTTATTTTTGTTTTCATTTGAATATGAACATGATGTTTGTATATCAGTGAAATTAAATGTTTACATGTTATTAAAACTTTTTTTTCTCTGCAGCATCTAATTCATTAATATCACAGTAAATATTAAACAAGCATGAATATCATTTAAACTGCCCATCAGATAAATGAACACTTTGTTGTTTATTTTTTACATGTAAGAACAGATGTTTTATAACTGAATACATTGATTTAAGACATAATTCATATTAATCTCAGATCAACTTGTCTGTATTTGGTCTTTGGTGTCTTTGTTAATTATTGCAGGAAGATGAATAAAGTTTTAGCATCTGCAACACATTATATTGTTCAGTTAAAACAGGGAACTTTATGTAAAGAAAACACTTAAAACACACATTTGTGGTGTGAACCTCAGGTGGAAATGTCATTCCTACAATAACGGTTCAGCTCAGGACTAAATGACTGATGCTGACCAGCTACAGTTGGTCTGAATCATTTTATACCAACTGACATTTTCACACAGACCAGATAAATAATGTCTTTGAGTAAATATCATAAATGTCTTTGAGTCAGTGCTGCTGAGGTTTACTGCTGTCCACTGATCTGCTGATGCAGTTTTCCTGAGTTTTTATATAGTTTGTTCTCACAGTTAATATATATATATATATATATACAGTACAGACCAAAAGTTTGGACACACCTTCTCATTCGATGAGTTTCCTTTCTTTTCATGACTATTGACATTGTGGATTCACACTGAAGGCATCAAAACTATGAATTAACACATGTGGAAATATGTACTTAACAAAAAAGTGTAAAACAACTGACAATACGCCTTATATTCTAGTTTCTTCAAAGTAGCCACCTTTTGCTCTGATTACTGCTTTGCACACACTCTGCATTCTCTTGATGAGCTTCAAGAGGTAGTCACCTGAAATGGTTTTCACTTCACAGGTGTGCCCTGTCAGGTTTAATAAGTGGGATTTCTTGCCTTATAAATGGGGTTGGGACCATCAGTTGTGTTGTGCAGAAGTCAGGTGGATACACAGCTGATAGTCCTACTGAATAGACTGTTAGAATTTGTATTGTGGCAAGAAAAAAGCAGCTAAGTAAAAAAAAACGAGTGGCCATCATTACTTTAAGAACTGAAGGTCAGTCAGTCCGAAAAATTGGGAAAACTTTGAAAGTGTCCCCAAGTGCAGTCGCAAAAACCATCAAGCGCTACAAAGAAACTGGCTCACATGAGGACCGCCCCAGGAAAGGAAGACCAAGAGTCACCTCTGCTGTGGAGGATAAGTTCATCCGAGTCACCAGCCTCAGACATCGCAGGTTAACAGCAGCTCAGATTAGAGACCAGGTCAATGCCACACAGAGTTCTAGCAGCAGACACATCTCTAGAACAACTGTTAAGAGGAGACTGTGTGAATCAGGCCTTCATGGTAGAATAGCTGCTAGGAAACCACTGCTAAGGACAGGCAACAAGCAGAAGAGACTTGTTTGGGCTAAAGAACACAAGGAATGGACATTAAACCAG
Organism: Thunnus maccoyii; assembly: GCF_910596095.1. Lineage (NCBI taxonomy): Eukaryota > Metazoa > Chordata > Actinopteri > Scombriformes > Scombridae > Thunnus > Thunnus maccoyii. Next base: position 1,636,724 of record NC_056541.1, on the reverse strand, counting down.
TGGAAATCTGTGCTTTGGTCTGATGAGTCCAAATTTGAGATCTTTGGTTCCAACCACCGTGTCTTTGTGCGACGCAGAAAAGGTGAACGGATGGACTCTACATGCCTGGTTCCCACCGTGAAGCATGGAGGAGGAGGTGTGATGGTGTGGGGGTGCTTTGCTGGTGACACTGTTGGGGATTTATTCCAAATTGAAGGCATACTGAACCAGCATGGCAACCACAGCATCTTGCAGCGGCATGCTATTCCATCCGGTTTGCATTTAGTTGGACCATCATTTATTTTTCAACAGGACAATGACCCCAAACACACCTCCAGGCTGTGTAAGGGTTATTTGACCAAGAAGGAGAGTGATGGGGTGCTGCGCCAGATGACCTGGCCTCCACAGTCACCGGACCTGAACCCAATCGAGATGGTTTGGGGTGAGCTGGACCGCAGAGTGAAGGCAAAAGGGCCAACAAGTGCTAAGCATCTCTGGGAACTCCTTCAAGACTGTTGGAAGACCATTTCAGGTGACTACCTCTTGAAGCTCAACAAGAGAATGCCAAGAGTGTGCGAAGCAGTAATCAAAGCAAAAGGTGGCTACTTTGAAGAAACTAGAATATAAGACATATTTTCATTTGTTTCACACTTTTTTGTTAAGTATATAATTCCACGTGTTAATTCATAGTTTTGATGCCTTCAGTGTGAATCTACAATTTTCATAGTCATGAAAATAAAGAAAACTCTTTGAATGAGGTGTGTCCAAACTTTTGGTCTGTACTGTATATATATATATATATATATATATATATATATATTCACAATGTTTCCAGTGTGTTAAAACAACAGTCAGGTATCCATATGAACAGTGAAAGAGGTTTTCCTCGCTGTAATCATTGCTCCTGTTCATACTGGATATTAAAAGATCCCATTCAAAGAACTGAATCTCCCTGATGACCCGACTCTGCTCACCAGGCTCCTTCAGGTGGAGGACGAGGAGTCTGTCCAGAGACGAGATTTTAAGGAACCCCAACTAACCGTAATTTTGACATTATGAAAAGCATTTCCTCTCTCAGCTCAGAGCACAGAGTTGTTGTGTCGTGTTGGTGACTGTATTGATATATATATACATATATAAAAAAAATCTCCTTCTCACCCCCGTCCCATTGGGGGGGGGGGTGTCTTCCTCAAGCTCGGGTCCTCTACCAGAGGTCTGGGAGTTTGAGGGTTCTGCACAGTATCTTAGCTGTTCCTAGGACCGTGCTCTTCTGGACAGAGACCTCAGATGTTGTACCTGGAATCTGCTGGAACCACTCTCCCAGTTTGTGGGTCACAGCCACCAGTGCTCCAATTACCACTGGCACCATTGTTGCCTTCACTCCCCACATCTTTTCCATTACCAGTTTGTCAGTCTGGATCTGGAAGTCCCACAGGATCTTGGCTTGGTCATTCTCAACCACCTTAGGAGGTGTCTTCCATTGTGACCTGGGGACTTCCAGCCCATACTCAGTGCAGATGTTCCTGTACACTATGTCAGCCTCTTGGTTATGGCGTTCCATGTACGCTGTTCCTGCCTGCATCTTACACCCTGCTATTATGTGCTGAACTGTCTCAGGAGCATCTTTGCACAGGCTGCACCTGGGGTCCTGTCTGGTGTGGTAGATCCCCGCCTCTATTGATCTTGTGCTAAGTGCCTGTTCTTGTGCCGCCATGATCAGTGCCTCTGTGCTGTCCTTCAGTCCAGCCTTTTCCAGCCACTGGTAGGATTTCTTGATATCAGCCACTTCTTCTATCTGTCGGTGATACATGCCGTGTAGGGGCTTGTCCCTCCATGATGGTACCTCCTCCTCCTCTGCATCATTGGGTTTCTGCTGCCTGAGGTATTCACTTAGCAGTTCATATTTGGGGGCCATCTTCCTGATGTATTCCTGGATCTTGGTTGTTTTGTCCTGGACAGTGGCTCTGACGCTCACCAGTCCTCAGCTTCCCTTGGGAGGATCTGTTCTCATGTTATTACCTTGCCACTGGTTCGGATGGTTCAGTGGAGAACATCCTATTTATCCTCCTGGCTTCTGTTTCTCCTGTGTACCTCTTCAGGTGGGTAGCCAGAGCTATGAGCCTTTGCTTGGCAGTCTTCAGTGCCTCAGGTATAGTATAGACAGTTTGTTGTACTTCCTGGGTATCCCTTTCATCCCCACACCCTTCTGTAGCTCTGAGAATTGACTAACTTCTCTCTGTGTTGCCTTGATCTTGGCTTCCAGCCTCCCTCTTGAGGCCAAGATCACATGTGATATGTCCAAAAACCACATGTGCCCTTGAATACATCATGTGATATGTCCGAAAACCACATGTGCCCCTGAAGTTTCACATGTGAAATGTCCGAAAACCACATGTGCCCTTGAATACATCACGTGTGAAACGTCCGAAAAGCACGTGCTTTTGAATACATCACATGTGATATGTCCAAAAACCACATGTGAGTTATCACATGTGAAACAGCACTTCACATGTGATAACTCACGTGTTTTTTTCGTAAGGGCCCTTACGAAAAAAAATACATGTGAAATTCAGTCTTTCGCATGTGAACTGAGACATTTCACATGTGATGTTGTGATTTCACATGTGAACTTAAAATTCACATGTTTTTAGCTGTTTTTGCAAACTTTACATGTGAAAAAGATAATGTCATGTGTGAAGTGAAACATTTCACATGATGTTGTGGTTTCACACGTGAACCTAAGTTTCACATTTGGAAATCACGTGTATCTTAAATTCACATGTGAAAAAAAAGTTTTTAGTTGTATATGTGAATGCAAACTTAACATGTGAAAGGGATAAAGTCATGTGTGAAATTAAACATTCACATGTGATGTTGTGATTTCACAAGTGATAAAAGACATGTTTTGAATGCAAACTTTTAAATGTGAAAATCAACATTTCCTATGTGAACTGACACATCTCACAGATTGATTTCACATGTAAACTCAAGAGCTTTTCCTTCCATATAAACTGAGACATTTCACATGTGACATGATTTGGCATGTTGTAAAAGACATGTTTCAAATTTTGATTTTTGGATTGGAAAGGTGCTCTTTGTAAAATGTTCTCTTCCTGGACATTTTGTTAACGCCATCTAAGTGTATTGAGTATATTAATAAAGGTATTGAGCCACGGAGCTCGCGCTTCCCGCCAATACACTCTGGGTTCCCTATGCTGCCTTCGGGACCTCACAGAAATATTACAATTATCGAGTGTAATACATAAATGATCCTAAACGTGAACAACAACGGTCTCAAAAACGCATATATTACTATAATATGTGAGATGTCACATTTATAGGCTGTAAATAACCCATGTCTGTTTCTGATGTTCACTAAGGAGCAATAGGGTAGATTTATTTTTGTAATACCGTTTATATATTCCGTAGTTTATTATTTGATCAATTACATGTCTGACCTATTTTTTCATTGCATTCATTCATTTCATTTAATCCGTATTAAGTTAGTAAAATCTGCACCAAAAATTACTTTACATGTCTATTATCCCCTTTAAGTAAACGTGAGACAAGCTTTTGATGAAGACGAATCTTGGATGGTGCACTTGAATGCATCGTCATCTTTGACAGTTGGAAGCAGATTAGCGTTCCAGACGGAGACAGAGAAATGGATCGGGATGCGGTGATTTATCGGTTCGACGACGACCAAATTAGTATATTTGAAGAAAAATGTGTATCAAATAAGAAAATGCTGAATGACCCTGACATGATCGGGCTGGTAAGCCGACAAGGGGAGGATGGCGAAAATACCCAGCAACAGTAGGTTACTGGCAGTGAGTGGTGAGTAACGTTAACTGTTCATTTAAAACTAGCTTAACGCTAACGTTACTTTGATGCCATGCCAGCTAGCTAGTTAGATGCTAATAGTTGTAACGTTAAATCGTATGCTTTTATAAGTACATAAATTAGTTGGGGTTTTTTATTAGCCACGTTTAATTACTTGTTCGGTGAAATCATTCGTTACATAGCTTCATTTATGAATTTAGCACGGAGTAACGTTAACGAACAACGGTGTCGACGTAACTTAACGTTAAGTAACTTAACGCTACTCCGTGATTCCCACAACGTTATCATTAACATACAGATTCTAAGTACCATTGAAGAACCTCAGAAGGAAAATCAAAAGGGATTTTTTAACTTAATCTACCTGTTATCCAGCAGTAGAAATTATTTCTTCCACTTCAGTATACTGTCTCTCTCTCTCTCTCTCTCTCTCTCTCCTCTTTCTTTTGAGTATATAAATATAATAACGTCTCAACCCAACCGGTCGAGGCAGATGGTGTCCACCTAGAGTCCGGTTCTGCTTGAAGTTTCTTCCCGTTAAAGGGGAGTTTTTCCTTGCTGCTGTATGTATAGTTTTTAAGTGCATGATCGCAAACATGATCATTTACGACGTGAGATACAGTTGAGTTATGATTGAAATAGGGTCGGATTGATAAAAATCATATAAATGCTTTTAATAAAGTATTTTTGTTTTCTTTTTTTTCTATTGTCATTATACTAAATAACTAAGACTCACAGTGTCTGCCTATGGCTGCAGATTTGTGGTGATGTGTGCCCATCCTAACAATAATATAATCTCACTGAGAAGCTTTTTGTCTGTTTGTTGAGATTTCAGCCTTTTCAGAGCTATGATATAAGCAATGTTACTTGCTGAAAGGACAATGATTCATCAGCACACACTTTGATCTATATTCAATTTCCGTGTAATAGTGCACAATTTAGAAGTTTTTTCTAATTATTTGTTATTCCATGTATTTAATCTTTGTTCATTGTGTTTCCAAATTTTGATTTTTCTTTCTCCAATCTGGTCTCAGGTAGGGGTTGAAATTGAAATAGTCCTTGTATTTTTTACAAAACCTCTAAGACCATTTACAGTGCTTTCCTCTTGTGATATGAATCTTATTTTCTTTCTCAATATTTGTCTTTCTATTTTGACAGCTCAAGTGTAAGGGCACTTTCCAGGCACTGCAGAGGCAGACATAAAGGCCTGCATGGCTCAGAAGCTTAAAGACCTGAGGGTTAAAAGCCGGATTCAGAGGTAAGCTTAATTCACCAATAGTTACCTTGCTACAGATGCTTTAATCACAGTGTCATCATTGGTACCACTTGTCATTGATTTCTTTCATTCCAAAATAATTTTTGTATGTTTTCTGTATTTATACTGTGTTGGGCCTCAAACCATGAGGTCACACAAAGAAGGCCTACATGTAAACTGTGAGGCCTGACCACGAGGTGCTTTATTCCTTTGTTTCCCCCAAGACAAAGGAATAGCGCCAAAAATGCTGCTTAGACAATGGGAGTCCATTGCAAACTCCATTTCCAAGGATGCTTTGCGATTTTCACACCTCAGCAGGGAACAGTCAACATACAGTCTCATTGGTGGAGACGCTCCTGCACAGCGGAGCGTCCTGATGACGCAGCCGTGACATCACCGCCCCTTTAAAAACTGAACGTGCCCTGAAGCACACGCCTTTCCCATGTCACTGAGCTAGGGGTAACTCCTGTTCCTCTGTGAGTCAGCTGACTAAAGGGGGTACCCCACGCACATGTTTTCCCCTCATCGAAGACTCCCCTCGCCGGACGAGACGAGACTTCGCCCGTGTTCACCCGAACACATTCCCAGATTCGAGAGAGACCGCTGCTGCAACCAGCGTCCTCAATTTCCTCGAGACGGAAGAAACGCTTCGTCACCGAGTCGACTCTGCTGTTCTCTCCACGACGCCGCCGAGAGCCAGCTGCCGTGTCTTTCGCCGACCGTGCGAGAACGACCACCGTCTGCATCCGAGCCCAGGACAAAGCCGGACATAAAGACGGATTACACACACACCCTGCTCGCTTTCTGAAGCGACCAAGTAAGAGGCATATGTCTGGGCAGAGGCAGTGTTAATTGTGTGTTCTTATCAGCATCAGTTGCTGTTGTTTAGCATTTAGCTCTTAGCTTTGCTATTGTTTTGTTGTGCTGTTGACGGACCGCCGAGTCCATTTTTCTCTGTTACTCTTAGGAGTATTTTAAGTTTGCTGCCTGTTTAGTTGTGTTCACCACGCTAGACTGTTTTGTGTTTGTCCCGCTCGGGACTACTGCTGTGTTTGTGCCATCGTGAGCGAGAAAGTAAGTTGCTTTGTCAGTCAGAAACCAGACAACGTACGTTACAGACTGCCGTCCGTACACATGCTGTCTATGGACAAAGGAACCGCTTCTCTTCCTTTCATGATCGCTTTCTCTCCTTCTTCCCTCTCTCTTCTGACTAACACATACACATGCGCGCACACACACATACACGCACCGACATCTTTTGCACATCTGATGGTCAGATAACGTCGGACAAAGCTTCGCTTTGTCTTTCTTTATCCGCCATCAGACACGTGTGTTTTCCACAGAAGTGGGTGAGTGCGAGACGCCGTCCACCAGGCGGCGCCGTCTTGCTTCTGTCTAACCAAGACACCGCCACATTTCTGCCATCCGGTTCTCGCGCGACGTGACGTCCTCCCATAGTCACGTCCGCGTCGCAGACCGACGACGTCATCACATCAGGCCCCGTCGCCATCTTGTCGCACACACGCATGCTCACACACGCACGCACACACACACATGCATTCCCCTGCATGTGTCCAACCCTGTACATAGCTTTGTGTTTTGTTTGGTAGGATTAGATTTTAGAATAGTCGTTTATTGAATGAAGCATTTGTTAACTTTGTTAATTTTGCTAAGTTTAATAAACACTGTTATATCTTTAAAGAGAAGTTCTTCTGTCATTATTGTGTGTAATATTGTGAAAAGTGGCTGATTGAAGGAGTCAGAGCTCGAATTCACCCTTCTTTGTTCATCCTTGAATGTTGATTCTCTCAGATATTAACATTCTAGGTGAACTCCCATTTATGAGACTACCTGGTTTGGTTATTGGTCCCGGTTTCCGGGTGGTGCCCCGTATTTGTTAATTCATATTAATAATTCTATTAATTGTCATAATTAGTTAATTATCCTTGATAATTGATGATTATTGCCAATAATCAACTGTGTTCCTCACAGATCCAACAGTTGGTGCCCGAATTATTGATTAAGGTTAACAATATCTTATTTTCATAATTCATAATTATCTATGATAATTATGAATTATTGCTAATAACCAAACGCACTACTGCCCGTCCCAACAACTGTGTAATGTGTCCTGCTCAGAGGCACATGAACCATTGTTACTGGCAGAATGCGTTTATATTATTTATTCGTTTATTGATATCCTGATAGTGAATTCATTATTTAATAACCCAGAATATGATCTGGATGTCTTTCGAACACTGGAAATGGTTTATTGGGCTAAATGTTTCAGAGAGAAATGAAATGTTGTAACTCATATCAAACCCGACACTCAGGAATTTTCAGCCTCAGATGTGACTGAATGGAAATGATGACAAATTATGTCAAAATGACTAGTCATTAATATAATTATCTGCAGAAGACCCTAAATGATAAACCTAATGAAATAGTCTGTTTCCCCTTTTTATAGCTACATACATTTTTTTTAATTCTAAAAAATCAACACCTACATGCTGGTCCACGTTCCATTCACACTACCAATGATCCTGTTTTAGGTTAATTTGTCCCTTTATCAAATAAATCAATGCTGCTAAATGAGGCTTGAGATTTTTGAAAAGTATCAAAATGTTAATTCAACACCAAGTACAAAAACAACACACACATCACACCATCTACACACCAAGCAGAGAAAATCACGTCCGTCTCTTTTGTCTTGTTTTTGCTTCCTCTGTGTCCTGTAATGGAAAGTCACTCTGAGCTGCTGTTGGACTCTTTCTCCTCCTGCTGCTGACACTTCCCTCCTCCAGAGCTTGCTGGGCTTTTTGGGGGTAATTTTGCTCTTTTCATGGCTGTGTTTCTCTGTTGTGGACATTACAGACTATCTGCTTCCATTCTCACATCTTCTCACTTGTGGCCCCCCCCCCCCCCCCCTCAATCAGCCACTGCCTTAGTTAAACCACATTAGCCACTGTAGCGACTACTGGCAACAACGTAAAAGTCGCTGAGAGGCTGAGGTAGGGCCTTGTTTGCCGTTTGTCCGACACGCTACCAAAAAGATTCGCTGAGATCAAAACTGTAGGTTTAATAACTTTTATTAATGAAAGTGATCAACTTATTATAACTTGCACAAAATATAGGCTACTCAAAATAATCACAGCGATCAGGTGTAAAACTGCGTTCAGGTGTAAAACAGCGTTCAGGTGTAAAACAGCGGTCAACAAAAAATACGACGACCCACTCACCCTCTGTCTCTTACCAGCTGGCATGCAGGTGAACAGGTGCTTAAATTAACTATAGGATACCACCGCCCATATCCATGTGACCTGATTATCAATCCCCGTGATCGTGCAATAATAAACAAACCAAAATAACCCAAAATATAAAACAAAAGAATTACTACTTTGCAATTCATTCAAACTTGAAATTAATCCATTCATGGCTCCTACACGCCAGCCCCTAATTATTAGGTTATTACATAATAATTACTCACATTGCAGATGTTAATAGGAGGCATGGAGCAATTAAAAGCTCAATAATCAAAGTCCATAAATTTACTTTACATTTTTGATCTTCTTTCTTCCTCCCGATCCTGTACATGAGTCATAAGTCAGTAAGACCAGAGGTTACTAGCACATAGTCTTATCAGAGTGATCTTTACCATCACTCTATGTCTGTCAGTCAAAATCAGAGTCAAAATGGAGGTCAAAGTGTCAAAATATGCATCAACCACTCCTTATCCAGCTTCGGCCTCCTGTAGTAGACAGACTTTGGTCATTGGTCGGTCCAGGCAGCTGCTCTTTGTTTTGATGCGTACCTGACGCACAAAACCTCTCCTGTCTGGAAAGGTTTGTAGGACTCTTCCCATGACCCAGGAGTTACGAGGTCTGCTGTTACTACTACTGCTGACAACTCCTTTTTCATCCTTTGTAGCTTTTCCATCTCTGTCTCTTGAAGAGCTCTTTGCTTGACCTGATGCCCCAGTAGTGGAGGGGCCTTTCTTCCCAGAATCCTTTTCTTTATCTCCCGTTTCAGCTTTCTTCAAGGCCTCTCTGCTGTCTTTCTTCAATGAACGTCTTTGTTGGTCCGTCTCCAAGTCAGACTGTGCAAGAGCCATGCTCAATTGTCTCCTCTTCTGACAAACAGACAAGAGCCAAGTCTTAAATATCAAGATCCAAGCAACAGACTTTCTCAGAGGGGTCCAAGAGTCAAAGTAATGGATAATGCGAGTCACTACATCAACCTCCTCTCTGACCTGTACAGCATTCACTGCAACAGCTTTCTTAACCTCACTGTCATCTGATGGAAGTTGAAGAGCATCGTCAGGAGAGACAGGCCACTCACTCTCAGGTTGAAGGAGAAAATGAGGCCCTGACACCCATGTTGCATTCTTGAGAAATGTATCTACTTTCACACCCCTGGAGGCAACATCGGCTGGATTGCTTGCAGTTTCAACATACCTCCATTGAGAAGGGTGTGAGGCCTTGCGAATTTCTGAGACTCGGTTGGCAACAAAGACTCTGAATCTGGTCATCACTCCTATCAGTGAACTTGTAAGATCTGGTCCCTGTAGGGGCTGAGCATTAAGTGATGTTCCCTGGTAACTCACTCCACAGTCAAAGACAACTCTGATCTTTCCTTTTTTAGGATGGTAGACGCCATGGTGCGGAATATACCAGACCTTGCCATCACTACGTTCCACATCCTCTTCAGGCACCCTTTCAGCATAACCTTTGGCAACAAGGTCATTCATGAAGGCCATATAATCAGCATGAAATGAGGAATCCTTCGGAAGCCTCTTCTTCAGGTGTAAGGCTCGCTGCTCAATGATTTTCTTATTATTTGGCATGCTAACGTCCCTTTTCCTCAGAGGTAAGTTGATCTGATAGTGGCCATTCACTTGCTTTGCTGAGTTTGTGACCAGTTCCATAAACTTTTGATCTTCTCTTGACATGCCAATTTGTTCATCCATGCTGCATTCAGGGAAATCTGCCTTAAATTGCTGCTACCAAAGTTCGTCCAAACACACAACTGACACTCTGTTCACTTGTAACTCTGGCTGCTCACAGTCCATTGCATCTCCACTGTCTCCTTTCAGTGGTCCATTCACAGTCCAACCCAGCATTGTCCTTACTGCATAGGGTCCATTATTAACACTGCGTATGACTTGCAATGGTTCCAAGGCCTTAGAAACATTTGTCCCTATCAACAGCTCAATCCCTGCCTCAATCTCAGGCAAATTGACATGTTTTAAATGAGGCCATCTCTGAAGATCACTCTGTCTTGGAATGTTCCCTTTGTGAACAGGCATGCACATCTGCGTGTAAGCCTTAGGCAGTTCACAGAAGTGCTCCTCATTCAAGCCAGCTACCTCCAGGCCTGACACGATGTGACTGCTCACAACTTTCTCTTGGCCCATTGTCCGTAAAAGAATATGTACCTTCTTCCCTGTAAGGTCAAGCTTGTGCATCAGAGACTCTGTGCAGAATACTGCTGTACTGCCTTGGTCCAAGAAAGCATAGGTGGTGACAATCTTGCTCCCCTTTCTGGATTTAACTTGCACTGGAACTATGGGAAGTTTACAATCGTGATCACCAGCCCCAGTAAGACCACTTGCCACCAGAGTGCTGTCCACTGACACCTCTGCTTTCCTCTCAGCTAGGTCAGATTCCCTTTCCTTTGGAGGAATGTGAAGTATGGTTGGATGTTTAAGACCACATTTTGCACAGGAAATCCGTTTTCTGCAATCTTTGCTGATGTGTCCAATACACAAACAGCCAAAACAGACACCATTGTCCTTCAAGAAGCCAATCTTCTCTTTATGTGCTCTTTTCCCCAACTGAGGACACAAATCCAATGCGTGACCTCCTCCACAGCAAAGACATGTCTTCCTTTCAGTTTGAACATGTTTCTTCCCTTTGGTTCCAGGTTGAGTTTTGTTTCCCACAGGGGCTACAGTGGTAGCAAAACTAGTTCCTTTAATTCCAGAACGAGATTGTGGATTGTGCTTGCTTACACCTTTGTTTGTTGTCAGCGATGGAGCATCCTGTATGTTTCCAAACACTGGGTCAGTTAAGATTCTCACTTGTCTCTCAATGAAATTAGTGATGTCAATGAATGTAGCTCTCTGGCTGCGCCTTTCTTGCAGTTCACAGGCTACAGTTCTCCACTTGTCCCTGAATTTGTAAGGCAGTTTCCTTATAATGGCCAGCATATTGGCAGGCATGTCTAGCTCATGCAAGTATTGCACCTCTTCCATGGCATTACAGCAGCCTCTGAGGAAAAAGCTGTAATCTTGAAGAGCTTTTACATCTTCATTTTTGATCGGAGGCCATGAAAGAGCCCTTTCCATGTATGCAGATGCAACCTTCTGCTCATTTCCAAACTGCTCCTGTAGTAAAGCCTTAGCCTTAACATATCCCCTCTCTGGATCAATGTGCTGGCAGCTTCTAACAAACTCTTTTGGATGACCCTTAGTGTACTGCTCCAGGAAATAGAGTCGGTCACTGTGGCTCGCAGTGTTCCTTTCCACACCATCCTCAAAAGCCTTCATGAATGCATGATATTTTAATGGATCACCATCAAAGGTTGGTATATCTCGCTTGGGCAAAGATGAAAGACATTGCTGCTGTATCAACAGTGTAGTGATTTCATTTTGCTTCCTCACAATACCAAGTATGTTGTTTTGGTCTTCATTTTCTGGACCCATATTTGCATATGACACATTTCCATATTGCATTTGTGTAGTTGCTTGAGCATCACGATACACTGAATGTTGCTGGGGTTCATGGCACCCTACAGACATAGGCTTCAAATGAAAGAACTGAGATGGATTTTTCTCCTCAGGCCTTGCTCCTGTATCCAGGTGATCACATTTGATTTCCTTTTGTGACATTTGTGGAATAAATGGATTTGCCTTAGCACTGAGGGTTTGTATTTTTCCTTGTCTTTTTTCCAAATAAGAATTCATCCCATCTGATTGCTTTGTTATAGAGGTTTTCCCACTTAGGATGCTCTGAGATCTGAACACATTTAGCTTAGCCATGTGTGTAGCAATTTCCTCATCCAGTTGAAGCTGCTCCTTCCTTTTACGTAGCCGTTCCTCCTCTTCTTCCAGTTCGTGTTTGTCCTTTAATAATTTTTGTCTTATCTTTAAAGCTGCCAAGTCCGCCTCAGCTTTAAGACGTGCAGAAGAAATACTAGAAGCAGCAGACTTTCTTCCTGTTGCAGAGTTTTGTGATCTGGACACTCTGCTTCCCACATTTGACACACTGTCACTTGGCTTTACATCATCTTGTATATCATCTGTCATGATTATGGATGCAGCCTGCATTATTACTTGAGGTTCATCGGCTATTTGAAGAAAAGACACATCTTCATTGATTCCAACAGGATCAGATTGAACACAACTGTCATTGTGGAGCAGTTCCTCTGGTTCACTCAACCATTGTTCAACATGCCCTTTAAATGTGTTGCTGTATTTCACAATGCTGGAAAACCATTCATTTTGTTTCCTCTGTTCATCCTCTGGGAGTAAAGGAATCAACATATTATGTGACATGTTGGCATTTTCACAAAGTTGAATTAAACTCTCTAAAAGGGGTTGTACATGAGAGACGTTTTCCCTTTTTTTCATGAATGATTTCATTTGTGGTATGAGCCCTTTAATTTTATTCACAGTCCTTTTGCGTTCCCGTTGAAGCTTTTCAATTTTATTCACCAACGCCTTTGCGGTGAGTTGAACTTTTCTTTTCCCACACTCCATTTGAGAACTTGCAACATCAGCATTTATTTGACTCATTTTTCCTCTTTTGAGTTCCTTTTCGATGACTTTTTCAATACATTATTTGTGCATTTAAGGACACATCCACAGACCGAAAGGCAATTCATCCAGCAAACATCACATTTCCACATCAACAGCGCAGCGGCAATTTCAAAGAGACCAAGCGGAGATTCTTTATTTTTGCATCACGGAGATAATTCAGCACCGGTAATCAATCAGCCAGTCGTCCTCAGCGGACACACAGCAGTGAATATGCAAGCCGCATTCCTTCCATTAATACACAGCTTAATGCGTATAAACACCGGTAAGCCTACCTGGCTTCTGTGGTTGGCTTTGACTGCGGCTCCTGAAGTCGTGATAGTTGAAAGCCGGTGCCTTCTTCAGTCATTCACCTCCGATGTTCGCTTAGTTTAATCCCCGTCCAATCGATCCTTGAGCCCATGCGCCTTCCGATGATGTTTCTTTTAATGCCGTTTTTTGTTGACAAAAATGTAGCGACTACTGGCAACAACGTAAAAGTCGCTGAGAGGCTGAGGTAGGGCCTTGTTTGCCGTTTGTCCGACACGCTACCAAAAAGATTCGCTGAGATCAAAACTGTAGGTTTAATAACTTTTATTAATGAAAGTGATCAACTTATTATAACTTGCACAAAATATAGGCTACTCAAAATAATCACAGCGATCAGGTGTAAAACTGCGTTCAGGTGTAAAACAGCGTTCAGGTGTAAAACAGCGGTCAACAAAAAATACGACGACCCACTCACCCTCTGTCTCTTACCAGCTGGCATGCAGGTGAACAGGTGCTTAAATTAACTATAGGATACCACCGCCCATATCCATGTGACCTGATTATCAATCCCCGTGATCGTGCAATAATAAACAAACCAAAATAACCCAAAATATAAAACAAAAGAATTACTACTTTGCAATTCATTCAAACTTGAAATTAATCCATTCATGGCTCCTACAGCCACATTAGTTAAATGCCTCTCACGTTAACGTCATGCAGATCAGAACCAGCAACACTCAGTACAGTTACAGACACATCCAGTACCTCGGTTGTCCCATGATGTTCACTACACTGCTGAGTGTTTTTGGTGCATCAGTCAGGATAATAATTAAACTCGTCCGTCTCCGGCGTGGAGAAGACTCACTCTGAACATCTCTCCACTCGTCCCTCAGTCCTCTCCTCTGTCTGCCTTCCTGCTCCAGCAGCTTATTTTACCTGCGCAAGAGTTAACAGGCGAGAGGACCGAATGAGCTGCATTCATGTCCAAATAATGCTCCTAAAACCAGAATAATAGCAGCATATCCCACATGTCTTAATCAGAAAATGCTTTATTTGGAATAAGGCCTAATTCGAAATATCCAAACAGAAAATGCTGTTTACATGACCTGTATAGTGGAATATTAGTGTGCATGTAAACGTCCCCACTCATACAAGTCAAATGAGAGTAAGAGAGTAAGAGTATTACGTCTCCCCAGTGGTGCAGTCAGTGAGTCGCCTTTTCTGGGGATACTAAAGGTTGAGGGTTCGAATCCCCAGGTTGCCAAGTCCTGCTTTCCAACAATGTAGAGATTCATTCATGTTTTCTTCTGAAGGTGCTGTGCTCTAGTTTTTTCCCTCCTTAATGATATGCACCTTTTGGTGTTATTTGAGCTTCATAACAGTTCATTGTACTAAGCAGTTGTTGGCTCATTAGTTTGTTATTCACATGAACTAAAATCCACCAGAATGCAGGAAATCAAGTCTTTGTAAATAAAATGTTCCTAGTGGGAACTCTCAGACCTCCACTTAAAAAGCCTGACTGGGACTATATTTCACGCTACAACTGGCCTGAATGATTTTCCCAGTCAGCCGATGTCATTAAACATGATTTGAGCCTATTACCTGATTTAACCAACAAATAATGCTTTAAATACTTTAATAAACCCAAACAGATCTACACACGCAGCTGAACGGTATTTACATTTAATCTGTAGGTGAAAAAAGTTTAAAATAGCAACAATATTAATGGTTAAGTTAAAGGAACATTAGGTTATACTGTACACACACAATATAACCACGAAATCTCATCTTAAAATTTATGATGGCATCAATATTAAAGGTTCATTAGACCGTGCTGCACGCTCGCTGTTAGCCATCAGATATGATCAGAAACATTTTCAGGATTTGTTGACAATTAATCGCACTTGGTGTATCTGAACTGTTACTAACAGTTTTACATCTCTTTAATGGATTTTACATCAACTTTTCATGTTACTGGGTTTCAAAGGCTGAATTTAGCTAACGTTAACACAAAACAACAGCAATTCTAGCTGGCGTTAGCACAAAAGAACAGCTAGGAAAACTCACCAACTACCAACTGTTGTTCTCTGTAGAAATGATTGAGTGCAGTTGTTGAGAGTTATATTAACATTATACGGTGTATATTTTTAATAACTTTACTCACTGCTCTCTCACTAACTCTCAGGTTGCAGGTGTTGATGCTAAAGGCCTTTACACACCAGGCTTTTTATTCACACAGAACGTGATTATGAGGTGAAAAAGCAGTTTTCACACAGCGAGTAAAAGCATCAACCAATCAAAGTGTAATCTACACACACAGCTGTTTATTGTGAAGGCCAACGTGGGATGTTGACGTGAGATAAAAATTCTGCTGGATGTGTTTTTAACTACGGTGGGCGGGAAATAAAGCCAATGAATCAATATTGATTCATGTATCATATTCATCATCATGTATTTATAAACTGTGGATTTCTTCCCGTGGAGCCGACATGTCAGTCAGTCTGGTGAAGGCAGTTTGGTCGGCTGCTTGAGCAGAATGAGTCGTCACAAAGTTGTGTTTCTGATGCAAATTTGTATCACTGCCAGTGTGAATAGTTTTAATGTGAGTGTAAATATTTTGCATTATAGTGACATTTATTAAAAGAAACAAAAGAGCATTCTGAGAGGACAAAGTTGAACAAAAAAGAATTATTTACATTTCTCTGTGTTCTCCTCTGGCTCCATCGCTCTCCTCCTCTCTACCTGCCACAGGTCCACAGTCTTCCCTTCATAAAGGACACAAAAGTGTTCTTTCTTATGGTTGATAGTGTGCTGGCTTTATCCAAACTCTTTCTGTGCAGGCTGGCCACACCTTTGGCAGACCCTAAGTTTATGAGGCTTCAGGCTGCTCGCTGTCCTGTTGCTTCTTCAGCCTCCACAGGGTCGTCGGGGGGATTTTGATGTCTTTTGCTGCCCTGACCTCCTGCAGCCACTGCTGTTGCGTCCTTCCACCGGGCCCCTACTCCAGAGAACAGAAAAACTGTCCTCCATAAAATGCGTGCCGGTTGTCCAGGTGTCTGGGTTCTTTCTTTTCAGCCTCCTGCTCTAGGTGCCTGTTTTTTCGTCTTGCTTTTTTGTGCTGCATCTGGTGTAGACTTTTGTATGGGTCTAGGCGAAACCATAACTATTTGGATAAATGCCCAAATTGTAGGTTTGAAGAACAGTGTGGAGAGTTTAGCATGCTCGCATCACAGAGTATGAATGTTGGAATTTTCTCTGTCTACGTTATTGGTGAGCCGTTGTGAAATAAGAGATTCCCCATCTGACACCTGTGTCTCGACCATCTGATTCCTCTGTTGTCCACCTCTTTCTGCCACAACAATACTTTAAATACTTTGATAAACCCAAACAGATCTACACATGCAGCTGAACGCCATTTTTGTTTGATTCGCAGGCAGAAAAAGTGTAAAATACCAACAATGGTTCCTTATATGTTTTGACATCTTCCGCTGCCCTGATCTCCTGCAGCCACTGCTGTGACGTCCTTCCTCCTCCAGTGAACAGAAAAAAACTGTCCCCTATAGAACGTGTGCCTGGTGTCGAGGTGTCTGGGTTCACCACAGATGTCTCAGGAGTCCCCAGGCTTCCACTGTTTGATTCCCTGAGCTTTGGAGAGGACCTCCCTGTCCCCCTCTGTCCTCTTCTTCCTCTTATACAACGTCAACCTTGTGGGTTTTGTGAATGTTGAGGAGCCTGCAGAGGTGGAGGCAAGGATCCTCTCCTGTGGCTGCCTTCCTCAGCTTCACTGACGTCTGGCATGAGAACATTAAATTGTCATTTCAATAATACTTTTCTTGAAATGAAATGAAATATAAAATGTTTGCACAAGTATGCCAGCTACTGTACACACCTTTTCTTTTCTTGTCAGCCTCCTGCTCCAGGTTCCTGGTTTTTTGTTTCACCTTTTCGTGCTCCATCCTGCACAGAAGGAAAGTACATATTTTAAGGTTCAAACAGGCAGTGCAGTACAATACAGTGAGAATTATGAGACAATGACAAAGTCATACATCAAGCTCTAACCTGAGAGACCGATCCAAACAAAAACTTCTGCATCTCTGTCTCTGTGAAACAGTGAAATAATCAGGATAATGTCAGGCAGCTTTTTGAACCAAATGTCCAGAAAACCAGGTTTCCTTCAACCAATCAGCATTCTCTCTCTGCATTTTACAGCAGCACTTTCTGGCCAACGGTCATCAATGTCACCTGTTGAAGGCCAGACTTGAAGACGACACCAGTGTGAGACGAGGAGGTTACAATCCACCTGAAAGACTTCACCTGTGTGTGTGTGTGTGTGTGTGTGTGTGTGTGTGTGTGTGTGTGTGTGTGTGTGTGTGTGTGTGTTGGGGGGGGGGGGCTGAATGAATGGGCTGCAGTGTGAGAATGAATGACACCAAACATTAAAAAGGTACTGATAAAAGAACCAGTAACATGGGAGCTTATAAATACTTATTATATTATTATATATATTATTAAAATATTTAGTTCACAGTGTGAAGAACATGTGTTTTGTTTAACAGGAATCTTGCAAACAATAACGGAAGAAGACAGAAGAAAATCTCACTTTTTAAAATGCAACTCAATTTATTCCTTTCAACTCAGTGATTAATAAAAGCCAACTGTAACAACAGTGTATAAATAATGTGACTGAACAGAATATTTGAGGCTGAAGAGGTTGATATCAGGGATTCATAGTGTTACTGAGGTCCAGCACATTGTATATTTCACTAAACAATCACTGCTGTAAGTGCAGATCCACATGAACATGTAAAGCCAGTAGAGACTTCCTGCTACTACACTCACAGTAAAACAGAACAAACTGTCAACACAGGAGGCAGCTGAAGACACCCAGTTACATGACTGACAGAGTGTTTACAAGAACACTGACCAATTTGTAGAAACTGGAAAGTATCTGAAATGTCTCTTCTTCTGTGAGAGATTTCTAACAGATACAAAATACTTCAATAAGAAAGAAATACAAAGAAATTCAATACAAAAGGTTTTGAGGACAAGTGTTTTGTGCAAAATGAGTTACAGTTTGTGCTGTTTGTGCCACAGTCTGAACAGAGGGTGGCAGCAATGTCCCACAGTATTTATATAACAATGAAGGTCTAATATGTGACATTAATAACAGCTGTAGCAGACGACTGTCTGGTCCTCAGTCAACACTGTTTGCAATACAAAGACAGAACTGATGTGTCGACCCTCATGACACAATAGGACAGGAATCTAAAGTGTGATTGTGTTCTTCATTCAGGACTCTATTATGTTCCATTATGTACAGTCTGTCTGTACAGAACAATATAATAGTGATGTGTGTAACAGAGAAATGCAGTTGAACTTTATACAGCACTTTATGTATGTAAAATATTCACAAGTAATGTCTGATGTATTTACAATGTTTACAATAATTATTTACAGTATATCAGTATTTTTATTTGAAATATTTACCCACCTGCTTTCAGTTCATGCAGTTTTCTGGCTTGAAGGCAGCCTGGCAGGCTGGGCGGCTTCAGTCTGCAGGCAACAAGATGAACATGGCTGTCAGAGACGGGTCATTTCAAAATGTAACAGCAGCAATAATGAACTAGTGATAACAATGATGTGAGGTTGATGTTTGAAGCATGTCACTGTGTATAATATCAGTTAACCGACCTTTTTGGGGTCCTGACTCCTTTTGTCTGCCAGTCATTCCTCCACCGAGCGGCCCTCGGCCCGAGAGCAAATGTGCTCTCCTCTGTAGCGACTGTGGCCGTATTCTTTGGTCTTTGGCGCCACAGCGCTTGCACAAAAAGTGCTTTTTGAGGAGAGCGCCGTCTCTGCAGCTCCTCCCGGACCTTCCTCTGCCAGGCTGTGGAGCGGGGAACACTGGCGGCAGAGGTGGAGGCAGAAAGGGTGTCTGTCATGGAGGAGGAGGAGGCTGCAGTGGCGCTGGCGGTGATGACGTCATACAGTTCTGGTGCCAGGGGCCCTCAGCGAGTGGCGGCCTGACCAGAGGCGTCCTCCGGCAGATGGAAAGCCAGAGGCTGGTCAGGCCCAGCTGCTCCACTGCGGTCTGCTCGCCACTGGTCCCTGGAACAGCTACATGCACCATTTCCATCATCATCGCATTGCCCCTCTTGTTGTGCCTGATGGAAATAAATTCAATCATACTGATCATCATCAGCATCTCCTTCCACTGTTAACATTTTTACAATCACACAAGTCTTACCACTGCAGAAGGGTCTGGTGGTTGACCTCATAAAGCTGGAGGTTGGTGGCTGCCGTGAGGTCCTTGCTGTTGTAGACATTGTCTCTGATGAGACAGTAGTCCCTCTTGACAGCCGCCAAGCGGTTGACCTGGACCCCAGCGATAGTACGGCCCTCACAGTGTAAGCGGCACAGCTCTAAAAACATGGCCTCCACTATCCTGCCGGCTTTTAGAGACTGTGCTGCACCCGCACCCCAGCCAATGTAGGACCCGCACAGGGAGGGAGAGAGAGCGCTCTGTTAGACCCCTGACCCACACGGCTAGTAATTAACATTTATTCATTAGTAAATCATTTCTATTATATTATATTGTATTTATTATATCTTACCTCTTACCTACCTTCCATAGCTCCTATTGTTCTCCATGCTATTTTATTATTGTTTTTTTTAATTTTGTTTATTTATTTGTTTGCTATGATCGTAAAGTTTTTGTAAATATGCTTTAGCAATGTTGTATGTAGTCATGCAAATAAAGCCAATTGAATTGACATTGAGAGAGATGTTCTGTGTTTTCGTGCTCCTCCCTGCACCTGCCCTGCATTTGTCCTCGTCAGCCCTGCTCTCAGTGTCTTCTCAGCCTATCAGCTCCCAGCTCATCACCTGTTCCTCATTGTCTGATTAGTTTAGTTTGTATTTAAGTCCTGGTTTTCTGTTCAGTCCTGTTTGATCATTTCTTCTATTTGCCCTGTTCTCTTCTGACCATTTCAAGATTAAAGAGGATTTTCTGTCAACTCTCTTCTCTGTCAACATTCCAGTCTCTGCATTTGGGTCCATTTCTGCTTCCCTACGTGACAGTATAGTTATAGAATAAAAAAGCATTTTAGTTTGAAATGCTGATGGTACACTTGACAAGGTAGGCCTGTCTCAAAGGGCCGCTCTGCATGCAAAACGAGCTTTTCTTGGTCAGGTTACCTGCGTACTTCCTGGGCTGGGTGTAATTTTCAACCAGCGTCAGACTCAGGAACTCTTGGGTGAGCTGATTGAAGCTGTGCTGTAGCTGGGCATTATAGCAATGCCTATGGTCTATGGTGCAGCAGAGGCGACAGGAGAATTAGCTGAAATGGTAGAGCACTTGCTTAGCATTCTCTAGAAGACCCTTGACCCTTTGTTTCTTCTTGTCAGTAAGATACAACTTTTCCTCTGCATCCGTCCACATGACACCCATTTATGACATCCCAGGAACCTTATTCTGCACCACAATCAATATCATAATTAGTCAGATTCATTGATACTGAGAAAATATTTAAGCTGAAGTTTGAAAACAGCCTGAGAAACATGAACTGACATTCTGAAGCAGAAGAGGAGAAGCAGGATGAGCTGAGAGTTGGAGCTTCACGTTCTGTGCTTCACACAGGGGAATTAGCTCAAATGGTAGAGCGCTCGCTTAGCATGCGAGAGGTAGCGGGATCGATGCCCGCATTCTCCAGAAGGTTTTCCCTCTGTGTCTATGTAATATCCCCAAGAAAATGATTGTACACAACTACAAATAACCCAATCTGTACAATTCATTCAGGATTCACATATTCAGTTGCCATGTCAACTGACTTCATTGTGTTTCATAGATTTTCCAAACAGTGACATGAGTGAATGGACATTTAAACAGTGTCAACAGACGAGGTGGCCGAGTGGTTAAGGCGATGGACTGCTAATCCATTGTGCTCTGCACGCGTGGGTTCGAATCCCATCCTCGTCGAGTCAACTTCACTTTAACCTGCTGTATTTACATGTCATCAAGCTAACTGGCTCCATGATTAAGGCCTTGATATAAAGCAGTAAATTCTCCTACAGAAGTCGTCCTTGGAAACTGTTTGGAAAAGGGCACTTTCAAAAAATACTTGGCAGGTGATTGGATGAACCATCACTGTCTTACCTTGCAAGGCAGCTGGATTTAAGAGATCACAAGGTCACACAAGAATCCTGATAGGACGTTGATTGGTCCAAACCACTGGTGGTTCAGACACAAGTACATCAATTGAAGCCTGACAAGGTGGATTCTTGCGTGATCTCCTGATGTTGTGATCTCGCAAATCCAGCTGCCTTGCAAGGAAATCTCTGACCTTTTGCATAAACTTTTCTCAACTTCCCTTTGAGTAACAGTGGCAGTTTTTTCAGAGTCCACATCACAATGAAAGGCGTCCTTTTGTGTCTCCAGTGTTGGAGTCTGTATGTGTGAACGGGCTGTTAGATTGTCAGCTATGATTCAATCCTTCCAAAGAGGTTCCTCAACTATTCACACCTTCAGTCCCGTGACTCTGACCACTCTCACCACCGCCACGTTACCCGACGTCAACGTGTTTCACAGATTGTCCATACAACGCCACGACTGTATGGACATTGAAACCTTGTCAACAGACGAGGTGGCCGAGTGGTTAAGGCGATGGACTGCTAATCCATTGTGCTCTGCACGCGTGGGTTCGAATCCCATCCTCGTCGAGTCAATTTCACTTTAATCTGCTGTGTTTACATGTCATTGAGCTGACTGGCTCCATGATTAAGACCTTAGTAGCAGTAAATTCAATTCATCCAATCAGTGGGTCCGGTTCAAGGGGGCAAAATCAATCCACACACCGCTGACCAAGCGTGAGCCTTCTTGGAAGAGCTCCCTATGATACCTAGGAGGGAACAGAGAATCCAAATTGGAGGAAGCTATCGTAGCATGTTGGATGTGTTGCACCACTGACTGGTTTTACCCTCCTCTGTCAGAGTAAAAGCTGCTCCACAACAGAGAGCTGCTTTGCACTCAGTTATGAGAGGAGGCCATGATACTGCTACCTCTTTGAATGAGCTGTGTATAAATGTCAAGACGAGGAAACAGATCATAGAGAGAGACTCTGGGAGCTGTTGTGAATGACTAGCAGTGGCCCAGCGGGCTAGCGAATTGGCACTTAGCTGGCCAGCTACAGCAGTTCACCAACCAGCCCTGCGAGTGTCACTACATCACCAAGTTTTCAGCCCCACCTAACAGCCCCTGCAGCCAGGCCTCTCTGCAATGGACAGTCGGGTCTCCTGGGACAGTCGGGTATCGCTCTCCCTCTTTCACTCAGGACTTTGTGTCGTTTGGGTCTTATGCTTCATCCAGACCTTTCTGTTTACGATTGTCTAACCCATGTTTAGCTGTAAAATTGGTTTTCCACATTAACTGAACTTTCCCTTCATAAGTAGAAGAAATAGTTAAGTCTTTTGGAGAATGCGAGCGTCGATCCCACTACCTCTCACATGCTAAGCGAGCGCGCTACCATTTGAGCTAATTCCCCTACAAAAAGCAGGAACATATCTAGCTCCATGCTGCACTTCTCTCCCTTCCTCCCCTGTGCAAGATTCCTGTTCCTAGAGGGGGAAAAACCTATCTTTATTTGGTGTCTCCACTTAGAAAAGACACCAACGAAACCCTCCAGACCTTCCAGGTCTGTGTGAAGACCTCCCAATCAATTGTGCTCTTCACGCCTCTGTTCCAATGCCATCCTCGTCAGGTCATGTTCAATTCAATCTTCTGTCTTTACACGACTACAAGTTGACAAGAAAAGTCACATTTCAAGACTGCAGGGGGGAGTGATTAAAAGTGAAGAGTGCTTTCCAGTTTGCAGGGGAATTAGCTCAAATGGTAGAGCGCTCGCTTAGCATGCAAGAGGTAGCGGGATCGATGCCCGCATTCTCCACAAGCCTTTCCCGCTGTCTCTGCGTAATGGTGCCTGTGTCTTTCTCATGCACTACAGCAAACAACCCCATCTGTGTGGTTAATTCAGAACTGAGATAGAGAGAGTCCTCTTACATGTAACATAAGCATTCTGCTTGCACATTTTTTCTTCCCACGCATCGTTTTTTCAATCTCCCCCTCTCGTCTTAACTTAACTTGCATGAAGTTGAACTTTTCTCAACTTCCCTTTGAGTAGCAGTGGCAGTTTTGAGACCACGTCACAATGAAAGGGTTCCTCAACTATTCACACCTTTAGTCATGTGACTCTGACCACTCTCACGACCGCCACATTACCCGACGTCAATGCGTTTCACAGATTGTCCATACAACGCCACGGCTGTATGGACATTGAAACCCCATCAACAGACGAGGTGGCCGAGTGGTTAAGGCGATGGACTGCTAATCCATTGTGCTCTGCACGCGTGGGTTCGAATCCCATCCTCGTCGAGTCAGCTTGACTTTAGTCTGCTGCGTTTACATGTCGTCGAGCTAACCGGCTCCATGATTAAGGCCTCCATGCGGCAGCATTTAAGGCAGTGAATTCAACTCATCTAATCACAGGGTCCGGTCAAGGAGGGGAAATCAATCCGCACACCAGCGACCAATCGCAAGCCCTCTTGCAAGCGCTCCCTATGATACTTGGGTGGGGGGCGGGGGGAACAGAGAGTCCAAAACGGAGGCAGCTATCCTAGCCTGTTGGATGCCTTGCACCGCTTGCGTTTTTTTAACCCTCCTCTGTCAAATCAAAGCTGCTGCACAACAGAGAGCTGCTTTGCACTCAGTTATGAGAGGAGGCCACGATACTGCTACCTCTTTGAATGAGCCGTGTATAAATGTCAAGACGAGGAAACGGAACAGCGGAGAGAAAACAGAGAGAAACTCTGGGAGCTGCTGTGAATGACTAGCGGTGGCCCAGCCGGCTAGCGAGTTAGCGCTTAGCTGGCCAGCTACAGCAGCTCACCAACCAGCCCCGTGAATGTCACTACGCCACCAAGTTTTCGGCCCCACCTAACAGCCCCTGCAGCCAGGGGAGGCAAAATCAATCCACACACCAGCAACCAATCGCAAGCCCTCTTGAAAGAGCTCCTTATGATACCAATGGGTTCTTCTCATTTCTCTATTTTGTGCCTCCTTGTCTCCGTCCTCCTGCCGTGACCCAGAAATCGATCTCAGTGCACAATGTTTAAGGATGTCTCAATTCCTAAAATGCATCTCGAGGAGAGAGGAGGCTTGCTGGAGGATCTGTGAGCGAGGATGCACAGGTGTATCCTTGGCAGAAGTTTTCTCGACACCTGTGAGGTATAAAAGAGGCGTGACACAGCTGGAATATACAAACTATGGCGGGAGCAGGACTCTACAAATGTTAACCTTCTTCCCCTCACCGTTTGTGTAGAGCCTCATTAGGCGATGTTCTAACCGCATTCCTCAATAACATTTCACCTTGACATTAGTTATTGTAGCAGGATAGATATTTTCCCAGCTTGGGTGATTGCGGCCGTTCCATTGGTTCCCCTGGCCCAATCAAGAGGGAGGCCAATCTATAAAGGGGAGAGGTGTCCATCTCTCTGCCTCTCACTCTTTGGAGGGCATGCCCACTTCTGGCGGCTGCGCTTCCATCTGATTGTAGCTCACCGGTTGCAGGTAAATGTGTACTGGCTGCGCTGTTTGCGTTGGTTTAAACTCTTTGGTTGGTGCTTCATGATTTTCATCATCGCAGAATTTTTGCTGACTCCCCCCTGCCCCCCAGTCTGCCAGAACCCGGTGTTTGATGCATCGTTAACGCCCGTTAACAGATCGCTTGTCGGACAGTATGTATGCCTCAAGCTCTGTCTCCTTAAGCCTTCACTTCTTTAGCCTGCCTGTGTTAACAGGGCTCTGTTTACCATAGGTATGGTTAGCCATCACAGCTAACCTTAGCCTCAGGCTCCGTCTGCTCTGCCTGGTCTGGTGTGGTGCTGCACGGTGCGGCTGTCCTGGGTCTGTGCGGCCTGCTGTCCTCTCCAGCCGCTGCCACGGCTGCAACAGCTCATCGATCTGCGCTCCGGAGCGGGTGTGTGTCGACTTGCTGGCAGCCAGAGTCTGTGTCCCAATTGTGGGGTTAATTTAATTTAATTTGATCAACTTTGGGTTGAGTTATCTCTTCTTTTGGTTTCTTATTCAGTTGGGTATGGTTTGTGGTTTATTTTATTTTTTTATGTAATTGTGATTCTAATCATTTATATACATCCATTGTTTAGTTTGTTAAGCAGAACTTTGTTATGTTTTTGTTTTGTATTTTGTTTCATGTGTTTTTGGATTTACATTATTTCATTGTATAATGCTTTTCTTTGTTAGCTTATTTTTGGTTTCATTCTACTTTGGTTAGATTAGAATTCACTCTTTCTTTTTCCTTAGTTTAATGTTTTGGCAGCTTAGGGTTTTGTTGTGTACATTTACTTGGCTGCCAACAGTATTTTTTTTGTTTATTTTTGTTTATTTGGGTTTCTTTTGTGTTGTTAACCCCACTAATTTGTTGTTTCCCTTTTCAGTTGCTGAGAGCTGCTGGTGGTGGTCCCTGGTGTCCTGGTGGTGGTTTCCTCTTTTGAGTGTGTGTGTGCTGTGAACCCCTTTTTTGTTTTTTTGTTTTTTCACATATGATCGGGGTGATTTTGTTTTCCCTGGATTCCTCTCACTCCTGACTCACGTCCCCCTACTGGTAAGCTTCAGCACCGATCAGGTTCCCCCCTTTTTTTGTATAGTTTTTAATTGTTATAATACATAAATAATATATTTTAACTGGAACCACGTCCTGCCTGTCTGTTCAGCAAACGAACCTCCATGCTTTGTGGGTTGTTTCACCACCTTGATTATTCTTAGGGTGAAATTCCCTAGGTGGTGCAGTTGGAAAGCGTTCTAATGACTCCTCGCTCACTAGTTCTCCCCCTTGTTATATCACCACATTATGTTTCTATCGTTGAATGTAGGCTACATGGTTGGCTACATCCAATTCAACTGCTATAGTCGTGACATGATGTTTACAAGTGCAAACAGCTGCTAACCTAAAATTATATTAACAAGAACAATTGCCCTTTATGTAATCTGCAAATGTCATTCTAAAAGTATAGTCTTTTGATGACAGTTGCAATTGGGGCTGTAAGCTACATTTGAGAAAGATTTTACTTTCTCACTTCTTACAGGGACTGATGATGAAACGCTGAACCTTATCAGGCTGTTTACAGGCAGAAGGCACACAGCCAAAAAAGCCTGGGAGTCACTTACTGAATTTCTATGTAGTGCATGATACTGTAATCTGTAACTGTTGTTGCTTTCAACGTATGCAATTGCAACCTTGAGATGTTTCTACATCAGTTTTGACAGACATTTTTCTGGACTGTATAGATATGATCTCTTGCCTTTATGTATTGGTGTTGACAACTGGTATCTTAATGATGTCTCCTGAAACTCGTAAATTCAATAGCAATTGCTATTTACATGTGAGTGGACACCTGTTGTGACCTACTAACCTGAACTACTTTCTGACACATCTCTTGTATCACACAGGGAAATTCTTCAGAAGATGGCCCCTGCATGTGTTGTCACCCCCACACAAGTGGCAAAAAACTGGGACAACCTAAAACGTAAATTTAAGGTATGGTTAAAATGTTACTGGCAAATGCTCACTGACGTGATGTTTCCCCTTGGATTCATGTTTGTCCGTGAACCTCATTTTTATGTCTGCCCAGCGAACTGTTGGATAACTTGCTTGTGTTCCTGTAGGAGTTGAGATGCTCCACAGCGGGGACGGGGACTGACAGAGGAGAGGCCACAGCAGCCACATGGCCATACTTTTCTGCTATGCATGAGGCCATCGATGGAAGGCCATCTATTGATCCTCCCATCGTCATGGACTCAGCAGAAACTTTTGCAAGTGTGGATGCTGTGGCTCAACATCAACTGAGGCTGCCCAGAGCCAGGAGACGGTGGAGGATGAGGAGGCCACGGAGTCTTGCTCGGACAGCCATTTAGAGGATGTTGAGCCAGTTGCCCTCTCAGCCAAAACAGGTGCTCCCAGGTCCCGGGTCCTGCAGTTCTTAGAGGACGCAGCACCAGACCTTGCAAGAAAATAAAAAGAGGTTCTTAGATGTTTTTGAGGAGCTAGTGACAAAAAGCTAGTGTTTTGGGTTATGTTCGTTGTGCTTTTTTATTTTTATTTTTTCTAAAGCTTGATGACTTATGTTGGTTTATGTTCACCTTTCTTCATATGATTAAAATCAAGCATGTTGCAAACAAATCAAGCATGCAGCCTTTTTTGGAATTCAAATCCACAACAAAAAAAAGGTGTTTAATACCTAAATTTACACCGACATGAGAGGTGATCATGGTCATATTGAAACTGAACATCAGCACATTGACAATTTTAGATTATTCAGTCTAATCTGAAATAGTTCTGCCCATAATTAAAACCTGTACTCTGCGTACAGTAATGCAACATGATGCAATATCAACACTGAACGTTTAAACTGCATGAGACAATGTGATAGCCTGTATTAACATCTCATATAATGTTTAATAATAACCTGTGGGTCTATAAAGGCCTTTGAGATTCTAACAGTAAGTAAGGGCTCTAAATAAACTTGAGCATGGTTCAATGGGAAATTACATTAATGAAAACAAAAATCAGAGTTATGCATGCGGCCAGTGCTCAGAAGTTCTTTTCTGTCAAAAAGATGAAACATAACATCCAAAGGAAAATAACTGGCCATAAAAGAACAAAATCTCACAAATAATTACGTTCATTCAACTCCGTAGGGTTATGGTCAGGAGCTGGGAGTTGGTTTGCCAGTCTGTCTCGCTGGCCTTGTCCACTTTGTTCACTCCTCATTGGATGGGGTGGAGGCCCATCAATCTTCTTCACTCCTTCAGTAGGCTCGAGGATGTCTCCTGTAGTGAGACAGATGTTGTGGAGGACACAGCAAGCAGTGATGACCACAGGAGCAAATGTACGGTTCACCTCCAGGGCCTTAAATAGTAGGCACCTCCATCGCACCTTCATCATGCCAAAGGTCCACTCTATTATGTTGTGGGCTTTGGCATGGTGTTGATTGTAGCAGCTCTGTACCCTCCCCTGCACTGGCTCCTCATACGGGGTGATGATGGCTATAGGCTGGTCAGTGTGAAGCAGGATGAGCTGAGAGTTGGAGCTTCACAAGCCCTGCTTCACACAGGGGAATTAGCTCAAATGGTAGAGTGCTTGCTTAGCATGCGAGAGGTAGTGGGATCGATGCCCGCATTCTCCATAAGGCTTTCCTACTCTTTCTATGTGATAGTCCCTGGAACTTTCTCATGCATTACAACAAACAACCCCATCTGTGCAATTAATTCAGAATTGAGATAGAGAGAGTCCTCTTACATGTAACATAACCACTCTGTGTGCATGCTTTTTCTTCCCATGCATCTTTTTTTTCAATGTCCCCCTCTCGTCTTAACTTCTGCATAAAGTTGAACTTTTCTCAACTTCCCCTTGAGCAGCAGTGGCAGTTTTTGAGAATCCACATCATAATGAAAGGCGTCCTGTTGTGTCTCCAGTTTTCAAGTCTGTATGTGTGAATGGGCTGTTAGATTGTCAGCTATGATTCAATCCTTCCGAAAAGGCTCCTCAACTATTCACACCTTCAGTCCCGTGACTCTGACCGCTCTCACGACCGCCAAAGAGATTTTTTCACAGATTGTCCATACAACGCCACGACTGTATGGACATTGAAACCCTGTCAACAGACGAGGTGGCCGAGTGGTTAAGGCGATGGACTGCTAATCCATTGTGCTCTGCACGCGTGGGTTCGAATCCCATCCTCGTCGAGTTGACTTCACTTTAGTCTGCTGCGTTTACATGTCATTGAGCTAACTGGCTCCATCAAGGCCTCCATGCAGCAGCACTTAAAGCAGTGAATGCAACTCAGGATTCGGTAAATCTACACACCACCGACCAATTGCAAGCCTTCTTGGAAGAGCTCCCTATGATACCTCGGAGGGAACAGAGAGTCCAAATTGGAGGAAGCTATCGTAGCGTGTTGGATGTATTGCACCACTGGCTGGTTTTACCCTCCTCTGTCAGAGTAAAAGCTGCTCCACAACAGAGAGCTGCTTTGCACTCAGTTATGAGTTACGATCCTGCTACCTCTTTGAATAAGCTGTGTATAAATGTCAAGACGAGGAAACAAACATAGAGAGAAACTCTGGGACCTGTTGTGAATGACTAGCGGTGGCCCAGCCGGCTAGCGAATTAGCTAGCGCTTAGCTGGCCAGCTACAGCAGTTCACCAACCAGCCCCATGAGTGTCACAACGTCAACAAGTTTTCAGCCCCTGCAGCCAGGCCTCTCTGTGATGGACAGTCAGGTCTCCTGGGACCTCTTTCCTTCTTCCGCTCACTCTCCCTCTTCCACTCAGGACTTTGTGTCATTTGGGTCCTATCGATGCTTCATCCAGACCTTTCTCTTTATGATCGTCTTACCCACGTTCAGCTGTAAAAATTGGTTTTCCACATTAAGTGGACTTTCTCTCCATAAGTATAAGAAATGCCTAAAAGTCTTTTGGAGAATGCAGGCGTCGATCCCGCTACCTCTCACATGCAAAGCAAGCATTCCAGCATTTGAGCTAATTCCCCTACGAGAAAAAGGAAGATATCTCGCTCCGTGCTGCACTTCTCTTCCTTCCTCCCCTGTGGAGGATTCGTGTTACTGGAGGGGGAAAAAAACCAATCTTTATTTGGTGTCTCCACTTAGAAAAGACACCAACGAAACCCTCCAGACCTTCCAGG
Organism: Thunnus maccoyii; assembly: GCF_910596095.1. Lineage (NCBI taxonomy): Eukaryota > Metazoa > Chordata > Actinopteri > Scombriformes > Scombridae > Thunnus > Thunnus maccoyii. Next base: position 1,606,812 of record NC_056541.1, on the reverse strand, counting down.
TCTGTGTGAAGACCTCCCAATCAATTGCGCTCTTCACGCCTCTGTTCCAATGCCATCCTCGTCAGGTGATGTTCAATTCAATCTTCTGTCTTTACACGACTACAAGTTAACAAAAAAAGCCACATTTCAAGACTACGGGGGGAGTGATTAAAAGTGAAAAGAGTGCTTTATTGATCACAGGTAAATTAGCTCAAGTGGTAGGGCGCTCGTTTAGTATGCGAGAGGTAACGGGATTGACACCCGCATTCTCCAGAAGTCTTTCCTCCTGTGTCTATGTAATAGTCCCTGGAACTTTCTCAGGCACTACAACAAACAATCTCACCTTTACAATTAATTCAGAATTGAGATAGAGAGAGTCCTCTTACATGTAACGTAAGCACTCTGCTTGAATGTCTTTTCTTCCCACACATCTTTTTTTTCAATCTCCCCCTCTCGTCTTAACTTCTGCATGAAGTTGAACTTTTCTCAACTTCCATTTGAGTAGCAGTGGCAGTTTTTGAGAGATCACGTCACAATGAAAGGCTCCTCAACTACTCACACCTTTAGTCATGACTCTGACCACTCTCACGACCGCCATGTTACCCGACATCAATGTGTTTCACAGATTGTCCATACAACGCCACGACTGTGTGGACATTTCAACCCCGTCAATAGACGAGGTGGCCGAGTGGTTAAGGCGATGGACTGCTAATCCATTGTGCTCTGCACGCATGGGTTCAAATCCCATCCTCGTCGAGTCATCCTCACTTGAGCCCGCTGTGTTTACATGTCATTGAGCTAACTGGCTCCATGATTAAGGCCTTGATTTAAAGCACTAAATTTAAATAATCTAATCAGAGGGTCCAGTTCAAGGGGGCAAAAAATATCCACACACTTGTGACCAACTGCAAGCCTTCTTGAAAGAGCTGTTGTGAATGACTAGCCCTGCCAGCTAGCAAGTTAGCGATTATCTGGCCAGCTACAGCAGTTCACCAACCAGCCCTGTGAGTGTCACTACACCAGCAAGTTTTCGTCCCCACCTAACAGCCCCTTCAGCCAGGCCTCTCTGCGATGGACAGTCAGGTCTCCTGGGACCTCTTTCCTTCTCCCACTCGCTCTCCCTTTTTTACTCAGGACTTTGTGTCATTTGGGTCCTATCGGTGCCTCATCCAGACCTTTCTGATTACGATCATCTTACCCATGTTCAGCTGTAAAATTGGTTTTCCACATTAACTGGACTTTCCCTACATAAGTAGAAGAAATAGTTAAGTCTTTTGGAGAATGCGGGCGTCGATCCCACTACCTCTCACATGCGAAGCGAGCGCTCTACCATTTGAGCTAATTCCCCTATGAGAAGCAGGAAGATATCTCGCTCTGTGCTGCACTTCTATCCCTTCCTCCCCTGTGGAGGATTCTTGTTCCTGGAGGGGGGAAAACCTATCTTTATTTGGTGTCTCCACTTAGAAAAGACACCAATGAAACCCTCCAGATCTTCCAGGTCTGTGTGAGGACCTACTAATCCATTGTGGTCTTCACACTGTTCCAATCCCATCTTCGTCAAGTCATGTTCAATTCAATCTTCTGTCTTTACATGACTGCAAGTTAACAAGAAAAGCCACATTTCAAGACTGCGGGAGGGAGTGATTAAAAGTGAAAAGAGTGCTTTTTAGGTGACAGGGGAATTAGCTCAAATGGTAGAGCGCTCGCTTAGCATGCGAGAGGTAGCGGGATCGACGCCCGCATTCTCCAGAGGACTTTCCTACTGTGTCTATGTGATAGTCCCTGCAACTTTCTTGTGCACTACAACAAACAACCCCCTGTGTACAATTAAATCAGAATTGAGGTAGAGAGAGTTATCTTATGTGTAACGTAAGCGCTCTGCTTGCATGTTTTTTCTTCCCACGCATCTCTTTTTTCAATCTCCCCCTCTTTCTTTCTCCTGTTTGCTCTCCCTCTTTTACTCAGGACTTTGTGGCATTTGGGTCCTATCAGTGCTTCATCCAGACCTTTCTGATTACATTTACATTTTTCATTTAGCGGACGCTTTTATTCAAAGCAACGTACATATGAGACTGATACAACACAAGCAGGGATCTAGTCAGGAGACAACAACATGAGTGAGTGCCATAAAGCTTAAGTTTGGGCCTGATAGGACGTAGATGCCAACAAGCAGTGCAACAAGGCAATGATTAGAGTGCATAGAAGCATGTTTTTTTTTGTTGTTGTTGTTGTTGTTTTTGGGGGTATTTTCTGTTTTGTTTTTCTTGTTTTTTCTCTACCTTCAGTCCATCAAGTGAGGTGTTCGCGAAAGAGCTGGGTCTTTAGTCTTTTCTTAAAGATTGAAAGGAACTCTGCAGATTGAACAGAGTTTGGTAACTCGTTCCACCACCGGGGAACTACAGAGGAGAAGAGTCAAGCTAGTGACTAAGGGCCCTGTTGTGGTAGCAGGCGCCTTTCATTGGCAGAGCTTAGTGGGCCGGAGGGAGCGTAGACCTGAATGAGAGAGTTCAGGCAGGCAGGAGCCGTTTTAGTTGCTGTTTTGTAAGCAAGTGTCAGGGTTTTGAATTTGATGCGGGCAGCAACTGGGAGCCAGTGGAGGGATATCAACAGCGGGGTGACATGCTGTTTTGGGCTGACTGAAGACCAGACGTGCCTCTGCTTTCTGGATCATCTGCAGAGGTTTAAGTGTACATGCAGGGAGGCCTGCCAGTAAGGAGTTGCAGTAGTCGATGTGTGACATTACGAGAGCCTGAACCAAGCTCAGGCAGGTAGGGTCTGATCTTCCCGATATTGTACAGGACGAATTGACAAGATCGAGCGACTGAGACAACATGAACCTTAAAGGTTAGTTGGTCATCAATCATGACACCCAAGTTCTGGGCAGACTTTGTGGGCATGAGTTGGGTTGATTCGAGCTGGATGCTGATGTTTTGTTGTATAGAAGGACTGGCTGGCATGACCAGGAGCTCGGTCTTAGAGTGGTTAAGCTGAAGGTGGTGTTCTTTCATCCATGCTGATATATCGGCAAGGCATGAAGAGATCCTAGCTGAGACTGTGTGGTCTTCCGGTGGGAATGACAGGAAGAGCTGGGTCTCGTCAGTATAGCAGTGGTATGAGAAACCATGGGAATGGATGATTGCGCCAAGTGAGGTGGTGTATAATGAGAAAAGAAGGAGACCAAGCACTGACCCGTTAGGAACCCTTGTGGATAAGTTGTGCAGTTTGGACACTTCTCCCCTCCAAGATACTCTAAAATATCTCCCTGACAGGTAGAACATGAACCAGCGGAGGGCGGATCCTGTGATACCAAGCTCAGTGAGTGTGGAGAGGAGGAGTTGGTGGTTAACTGTATCAAAGGCAGCTGACAGGTCTAGTAGCAAAAGGGCTGAGGACTGACCAGCAGCTCTAGCTGAGTGCAGTGATTCGATAACCGACAGTAGTGCAGTCTCGGTAGAGTGACCCTGCTTAAAGGTTGTTGGCAGAAAGGAATTCAGAGACTTGGTTAAAGACTGTGTGCTGTGTGCTTGTTCTGGTAGTAAGTGGTCTTAGCAGTTTTTAGACTGGAGGAGAATGATGCAAGGAGACCCTGATAGTCACTGAGGTCAGTGGACTCTCTTGATTTATGCCATTTTCTCTTCACTGCTCTGAGTTCTGCCCTTTACTCTCTGATGACTTCAGTGAGCCATGGACTAGGGTGGATGATGCGAGCAGGTTGGAAGGACAGAGATTGTTAAGAGAGGTAGCTAGCAAGGAGAGTGTCTGTAGCCTTATTGACCGTGAGTGAGGAAAATTCATTATGAGGTAGGGTAACCAATACCTCATTGGAAAGTTGAGACGGTGTGAGGGACCAGATATTGCAGTGGAAAGAGATCATGATTACGATCGTCTTACCCATGTTCAGCTGTAATTCACTGAGATAGAGAGAGTCCTCTTACATGTAACATAAGCACTCTGTTGGCATGTTTTTCTTCCCACGCATCATTTCTTTCAACCTCCCCCCTCGAGTCTTAACTCCAGCATAAAGTTGAATTTTTCTCAACTTCCCTTTGAGCAGCAGTGGCAGTTTTTGAGAGTCCACGTCATAATGAAAGGCGTCCTGTTGTGTCTCCAGTGTTGGAGTCTGTATGTGTTAACGAGCTGTTAGACTGTCAGCTATGATTCACCTTTCCAAAGAGGTTATTCAGCTGTTCACACCTTCAGTCCCGTGACTCTGACCGCTCTCACGACCGCCACGTTACCCGATGTCAACGCGTTTCACAGATTGTCCATACAACGCCACGGCTGTATGGACATTTAAACCCCGTCAACAGACGAGGTGGCCGAGTGGTTAAGGTGATGGACTGCTAATCCATTGTGCTCTGCACGCGTGGGTTCTAATCCCATCCTCGTCGAGTCAGCTTGACTTTAGTCTGCTGCGTTTACATGTCATTGAGCTAACCGGCTCCATGATTAAGGCCTCCATGCGGCAGCATTTAAGGCAGTGAATTTAACTCATCCAATAAGAGGATCCGGTTGAGGAGGCGAAATCAATCCACACACCAGCGACCAATCACAAGCCTTCTTGAAAGAGCTCCCTATGATACTTGGGGGGGGGGGGGACAGAGAGTCCAAAATGGAGGAAGCTATCCTAACGTGTTGGATGTCTTGCACCGCTGGCTTTTTTTTAACCCTCCTCTGTCAAATCAAAGCTGCTGCACAACAGAGAGCTGCTTTACACTCAGTTATGAGAGGAGGCCACGATAAAGCTACCTCTTTGAATGAGCCTTGTATAAATGTCAAGACGAGGAAACAGAACATAGAGAGAGACTCTGGGAGCTATTGTGAATGACTAGCTGTAGCCCAGCCGGCTAGTTAGCACTTAGCTGGCCAGCTACAGCAGCTCACCAACCAGCCCCGTGAATGTCACTACCTCACCAAGTTTTCGGCCCCACCTAACAGCCCCTGCAGCCAGGCCTCTCTGCGATGGACAGTCGAATCTCCTGGGACCTCTTTCCTTCTCCCGCTCTCTCTCCCTCTTTTACTCAGGGCTTTGTATCGTTTGGGTCCTATGGATGCCTCATCCAGACCTTTCTGATTACGATCGTCTTACCCATGTTCAGCTGTAAAACTGGTTTTCCATGTTAGTTGGACTCTCCCTACGTAAGTAGAAGAAATAGTTAAGTCTTTTGGAGAATGCGGGCGTCGATCCCGCTACCTCTCACATGCGAAGCGAGCGCTCTACCATTTGAGCTAATTCCCCTACGAAAAAAAGGAAGATATCTAGTTCCGTGCTGCACTTCTCTTCCCTCCTCCCCTGTGGAGGATTCCTGTTCCTGGAGGGGGAAAAACCTATCTTTATTTGGTGTCTCCACCTAGAAAAGACACCAATGAAACCCTCCAGACCTTCCAGGTCAGTGTGAAGACCTACCAATCCCTTGTGATCTTCACGCATCTGTTCCAATGCCATCCTTGTCAGGTCATGTTCAATTCAATCTTCTGTCTTTACACGACTACAAGTTAACAAGAAAAGCCACATTTCAAGACTGCAGGGGAGAGTGATTAAAAGTGAAAAGAGTGCTTTTTAGATGACAGGGGAATTAGCTCAAATGGTAGAGCGCTCGCTTAGCATGCAAGAGGTAGCGGGATCGATGCCCGCGTTCTCCACAAGCCTTTCCTTCTGTGTTTACATGATAGTCCCTGGAACTTACTTGTGCACTACAACAAATAACCCTCTCTGTACAATTAATTGAGGTAGTGAGAGTCCTCTTACGTGTAACATAAGCACTCTGCTGGCATGTCTTTTCTTCCCGCGCATCATTTCTTTCAACCTCCTCTTAACTTCTGCATAAAGTTGAATTTTTCTCAACTTCCCTTTGAGCAGCAGTGGCAGTTTTTGAGAGTCCACGTCATAATGAAAGGCGTCCTGTTGTGTCTCCAGTGTTGGAGTCTGTATGTGTGAACGGGCTGTTAGACTGTCAGCTATGATTCAATCCTTCCGAAAAGGCTCCTCAACTGTTCACACCTTCAGTCCCATGACTCTGACCACTCTCACGACCGCCACGTTACCCGACGTCAATGCGTTTCACAGATTGTCCATACAACGCCACGGCTGTATGGACATTGAAACCCCGTCAACAGACGAGGTGGCCGAGTGGTTAAGGCGATGGACTGCTAATCCATTGTGCTCTGCACGCGTGGGTTCTAATCCCATCCTCGTCGAGTCAGCTTGACTTTAGTCTGCTGCGTTTACATGTCATTGAGCTAACCGGCTCCATGATTAAGGCCTCCATGCGGCAGCATTTAAGGCAGTGAATTCAACTCATCTAATCAGAGGATCTGGTCAAGGAGGCAAAATCAATCCACGCACCACTGAACAATCGCAAGCCTTCCCTATGATACTTAGGAGGAAACAGAGAGTCCAAAATGGAGGAAGCTATCGTAGCGTGCTGGATGTGTTGCACCACTGGCTGGTTTTACCCTCCTCTGTCAGAGTCAAAGCTGCTCCACAACAGAGAGCTGCTTTGCACTCAGTTATGAGAGGAGGCCACGATACTGCTACCTCTTTGAATGAGCCGTGTATAAATGTCAAGACAAGAAATCAGAGAGAATTCCTGGGAGCTGTTGTGAATGACTAGTGGTGGCCCAGCCAGCTAACAAGTTAGCAGTTAGCTGGCCAGCTACAGCAGTTCATCAGAAATCTCAAAATACCGAAGTCTGGAGTGTTGAGGTCAACTCCTTGACTCCACAACTCTAAAGACAATGCATTAGGTAAGTGTCAGCGTCAAGGCCCAATCCCTGACTACATGACACATACAAACAGGAAGGTAACTAACCTTTTCCATTAAACAAACCTGATACAAAACATGAAACTAAAGTGCTGAATCCTAATGTGCATCAGCAAAAACCAAAGGTAGTCCACACAAACAATCTGGAGCTTCCCCACTCGAGGGTCACAAATACAAATAACTACGTAGTTTCAATCCTGATCTTCAGGCAGTTACTGATGGGAGGGTATTTATTCACTGTAAAGCCAGAGGAGAGAGTGATTGACTGCCTTTATATAGAAGCCTGTCCAGGTGAGTCCTCTCCATCAAACTTTTAAAAACTTAACTCTAAAGTTAGTTTACAACATTCAGGTCATCTATAATGGAAGCAGGTATTGTGGTGTCTCAACACAGTCACAAAACATCAATAATACAAGTCAAATGAGTGAGTATGAGATGTTATTCCATTAATGTTCCTGGACTCTAAAATTGCCCACAAATTTATATGCAGTTCCGATAAGTCAGCCTGTGAGTTCAGAGCAGAATGAGACCTCCGGTGTTGGGCAGCTGGTTTTGATTGAGATGTTGTTGATGGAAATCCTCAGATGGGCCTGTAAATCTTCAGGTCACCCACAACTTAACATTAAACTCAAGACTTATAAGAGAGACTCAAAAAAATACATTTGAAGCTGGTAGAGTTCAACGTGAATAGGTTTACTGTACATAAAGAGCAATACAAAGCAAACCAAGGCCTTGATCCCGGCACGAAGAACCTACTGCAAAATCATAAAACATCATATTATATACTTTTCACAACCCCCCCTATTGCTTATTTTCTAGACTCTACCTCACTGTGAACCATTGATTTTGATTCATCTTAGAAACAATGGTGTCTCAGACTTCTCTAAAATGTATCTGTCTCGGAAATAATAACGTCTCAGCATCTTCCACAGGGAATCAAAATGTTTCATTACTGAGTTATTCTTCTTTCTAACTTCCCAACATCAATCAGCATCAGTCTCTTTCTGTGATGCAGTTCCCATCTCATTCAACTCTTCTTGTTTTTTCTTACAATTGATCTGATTCCTGATCTGTCACAGTGATCGATTCCTCCTCTTTCAGATATGTTCGCTCTGCCTCGGCTGTTACTTCTATCAATAAATCCTCAGGTTTAGATGCAGGTTGTTTTTATAGTTCAGAGACGTTTGCTGGTTCTGACATACTGGCCAACATGTCGTCTATGTCTCGAAATGACTCGTTGCTTGATGATTTCAGTAGCTGAGTTTTGGTCCAAAAATCCAGACTCTGTTGTTGATGAAGATGTTTCTGTTCAGCTTCTCCTCCTCTGACTGCATTTAATCTTGTTCTTCATTTGATGGCTCTATCTCAGAGTCCATTTGTTGTTCCTGTTTTGTGCCAACAGTCTCCTCTGACATGCAGCCTGTATCCACAAGTCAAGGATTTCTTCGATACTTGTCTCTTCAGCGTAACTCATTACATCTTCCTTTATTGGTCAATTTAAAAAGGGGGACAGTGTACAATAAATGTATTGCACCAGATATAGCACAATGCTAATTTCCATCTGTTGTCCCTCAGCGTGTTTACATGCACATATAACAATAAAAAGTGATAATTCCACATGACACTAATACATAAACCTGTCGGACAGATCAGTGCGTATTCAGAGGCATCAGACCTAAATAACAACATGACTGTCTGTCATTCAGCCATTTTTTAACATTAGTTTTATAACAATCTCCCCTCGACGATCTTGTTTTTATTCCAACATGAACGTCTGACTGATGCATTTCTTCTGTAGTTGAATGTTTAAGACGTCGTTGTAGGTTTTTTTTTAGTTTTTTTTTAGATTAGATTATTTTTATTCAATAAAAAAGGAGATTAGGGCAGCACACCTAGTACGCTCATTTTAATTTGAATTGCCACCCCGTTCGTTTCGGGCCAGGCATCCTTCTTCAGCGTGTATACCGGCAAACAATAATCAAGGACAGGTGAACCTAATTATAGACATTCACACCTGACACAACAAATTCATCCCGGCAGAGGGAGCTCCACATATGAGACATCATAAACAAAAGATAAAAATAAATTGAAATAAAGGAAAATAAATAAATAATTTTCATTCAAACATGTTAAAATAAAATAAAATATATAGGCAGCAAAACAAAAATAACAGCAAACTTTCAGTAAGCAACACAAATAACCTTTCAGTGTTCGAAAAGGGCGTCGGATGAAGCAAAGAACTTTTCTAGTCCTACCCCCCCACCCCCTTTTTTTTAAACACTTTATAGATCAAATCAAAGCCAAAAAACATTGACAACAACACAAGAGAATAAATATAACTTGCATAGAAACAATAACGACAAACAAAAACAACAAAAGTCAAAAAGACACTCTGTACCAAATCATATTATTACAGTTGGATGAAAACAGTTTTAAAGCGCTGATGTTTGGTTCAGTCAATAATTGTGCTTGTGGGTGTTTCCTCCTGTAACATTTTCTATTGGTTATCAATATGATAGCAGAGATCATCCATTTTTCATCCACTGTCTGCCTTTTGAGACAAGTGATAAAATCTTTATATGGGTGCAAAACATTGGAGCAAATTACAACAACCAGTATTCTCAGAACATAACATCATGTTAAAAAATGGACTTCGATCAGTAAAGCAGTGATATATGTCAGCATTTTAATATCATCCATTTATTAACATGTGAAAAAAACAACTTCATTTTATTACTGATAACTAATAGAAGTAATTTTAAAATATTCACCCCAGGATTATATTGGAATTAGGACTGTCACAGTAACCGCAATATTTCAATACCGCCACATAAACAACAGTGGATGGTAAACAACCACCACAACCTCGTTATATCACAAGTGTATTTTTTAACACCAGCTGTCTGTTCGTATCCGGTGCTGCTGGGTTTCAGTCAGAGTTTGGTCGCAAAACCAAACGTAACTTCATCTGTTTGGAATAATTTCAGCTTTCAACTGAATGAAAAGAGAGATTCAGCCAATTCAGAGGAGACAATACGCAAAATCTGTGGCAGAAAAGTCTCTGTGAAACTCGGGGAAATACATCAAATTTGAGGTCTCACCTACCTCTACCTATCATCCAGCTATCCGAGTCGTGGAGAAACCTCTAAAGAGAACGTTCAGGCCGGTGCCAGCTGTCACAGCCCGGCTCATGGGAGACCAGATGAGTTTGCCGGTTAGGACAAGTATATTTATTTACAAAATAATAAATGATAACAGAAAAAAAATCATGGAAGTCAGTAATCAGTAGTGTCGGCGTGTGTGTGCGTCAGCAAACAAAAGACAAAAACAGCCATGCTGGGAGAGGAAAAGGCGAGATGAAGGAGAGGGAAGCTCTGTGGAAGGCCAAGCTCTATACTCGAGACCACATCGGGCCCAGGTGTGGCTCATGATGGCGATGATGAACCTCCGCCCCGCCCTGGATCCTGCAAAACACAGGAGCACCTAGTGGGGCTGACAGTTAGGAAGCCAGTGAAAGTAAAAGGCATAAATACCTTTTACAGCCGCTGTTCTGTAGTATCTGGTTGAGGAGATGGTTCCATTCATCACGGTGGAGAAACCTGCATTCAAGTCTGTGCTTCATAAGGAAAAACCTACTTCTCAGAGACTGCTGTCCCAAAAACGTACGACATAGTAAAGGTATCAGTTAAGAATGTCGACTTCTTCTCTGCCACAACTGATTTGTGGTCAAGTGTCAATATGACTCCTTATATGAGTCTAACGGTGCTTTATCTGACCACAGACTGGGCTCTTAAATCACGTTGCCTTGAAACAGTGTTTACGCCCCAGAACCACACGTCCAACAAAACTTCGGAAGCTCTCCGTCACACATTTGATGAGTGGCTCCTGGATGAAGAGAAACCGGCCTTTATCGCTACGGACAACGGGGCAAACACTGTAGCAGCAGTGAACAAGTTGAACTGCTTTTGTCACAACTTACATTTGGCAGTGACAAACACAATGATGAGCGTTAAGGTCCGCACAGCCCGAGCAGTGGACCTGTACCACAGCTTGGCCAGCACGTTCTCTCAAAACTGGTTGAAGAAATCTGGTGAAAGTACAAGAGGAGCCTCAAATCCCCCAACATGGCCTCCAAAGTTAGACTATTGGGTTTATTATAGCTGAGAGTTCACACTCAATAAGATATTTGTCATTTAGGCCACATTTAAATTCATCAACATAGTCCTACTAAAACATTTAATGGAAGTTCAAGTATTATTTGTTTCATAATACGTTTAAATCATCACAGCCTGTAAACTATATGCTTATATTCTGCTGGGATGATTTAAATGTATTTTTTTGTTCAATAAAAGTACATTGAAACAAATGATTTAAAATGTAGCTTATAGTGTTATTTTGTTGATTACGAAATAGACAGGCTATATGCTAATTTCAGTTCAGTAATTTAAAGCTATAATATGTAATTATTCCACATTAAAATGTCTAAAAACAACTAGACCTATGTTATATATGTTGTTGAGTTGTGTACTTACATTATCCCAAATGTTTCCAACAATTTTCAAACTCAGAGAAATCTGTAATTTAATCAAAGTAACGGACCGTTTCATTTGGTCGCCTGTCAATGGCGTCATACCTCCTCTACCAAAGAGTAAACACGCACCAGATGCATACGACGGCGCTGTGTTTGTCCACTACAATGGCGTCTACCAAAGAGTAACTTACACACATACAAGATAATACATCAGCGTTGTGGTTGTTCCACACAAACTGTTATAAATGGACTTTTATTCAGTTTTAAGCCACATTTTCATGATAAATTTAGGTGGTTTTTAACTATATCTTTTAGCCGGAAGAAGGATTTTAGTCATTGGACGTCTGGATCTTAAGTTACCAGAGAAATAAACTGGACAAACGTTAGCAGCAGCTCGGCTAACAGCGCCTCCAGGAAGTCCGGTGGTCACCAAACATCGTCGGAGAAATATTGTTTTTTTTTTTTTTTTTTTTTTTTTTTTTTGTTGAAACATCTTTATTTAGTATTTTTTTTACCAATTTTAATCTGCATGTACGTTTGTTTTTTGGAGAGGTGGAGACCTCTCGGCTCTCGGTGCTGAACGTCTGGATCTTAAGTTATTAGAGAAACAAGCTGCTAACGTTAGCAGCAGCTCGGCTAACAGCTACTACCGGACGTCCTGTGCCTGTTGGACAGCTTTAGAGAAACACTGAATAAAGCAGTTTCACGTAAAAAAAAAAAAAAAAAAAAAATCAGTGTTTTTACCTGTAATCACCGGGTCTGTTTGTTCTGGAGAGGAGGAGACCTCAGTGGATTATTCGGCTCCCAGTAAAAACATCCTGAATGATGAACACTGAAGTAATGAAGACAACAACTCCCATGATGCCTTGCTACTTCACACCATCATCACACTCCGTCTTTTGTTATTGTTTTGATTGAGACGCCTAGCGGCTGAAATTACATATTGTGTGTTTAACAGCCAATATTGCGTTACGAGATGAGGCACCAAACAGAAAATGGTGGACAGTTTTGGAGCAAATCCTGGCTATCAGAAGAGTTTTAGATGATAATTCTAAGCTGGCAGGACATCGTTGTTCTATCAACGCAGCCTTGAAACCCACAGCTGAGTTTATGGATCTGCTGTCTGGTGAGAGCTACGTTACCGTTACCGTGTCCTCAGTCAAACCCGTCCTGAACCTCCTGAATGAAGATCATATCGTAACTAAAACTGTCAAATAAATGTAGTGGAGTAGAAAGTACAATATTTCCCTCTGAAATGTAGAAAGTAGCATCACATGGAAATACTCAAGTAAAGTACAAGTACCTCAAAGCTGTACATACAGTAAGTACAGCACTGACTAAATGTACTTAGTTACTTCCCACTGCTGCATTTCATTGATTAAATAGTGAGAAATCAACAAATGAGTCAATAATAGAAACGCTGGTTAGTCACAGCTCTGCTTGCATGTGTGTTTCCTTCACTGTGATTGATGCTTTTCATGAAGTGAAGCTCTCAGCAGCTCCTGGTTCAGACCGGCTTTTCTTTCGGTCAGTGAGCTGTGAGCAGTGAGAGAGTCTGCGGAGAGACTTCAGAGTGTTCAGTCTGTGTCTCGTCATGTCGTCGTCTCAGCTGCTTCTCTTCTGTCTCAGTGCTCTGTTCCTCACCTGTCTGCCAGGTAAGACAACTGACATCTGACATCTGACACCTGACTGATGTCCAGATACGTCTTAATGCTCCGGATCCAGTTAGTTTTAGTTTTTTACTTGTTTAAAACAGTTTGACTTGTGTGATGTTTGATTTTCAGACAGTTAAAGGACATTTATAAAGCTGCTCTGTCCATCTGAATGTTACTGATCAATAACAGTATTGATCCCAGCTGTGTGTACGGAGGTGTTTCTGGTGTTTCATGCTGTTTCTTATTTATTTGTGTGTTTTCTGTCTAAATGTTAATGTGATTCAGTGTTAGTAGAAACAGCTGACGGAGCTGCAGGCTGCACGGTGTTGACCTTTCAGTACAGTAAAGGTCTCAGTGAGTTTGGGTCAGCGGGCAGATCTTCACGGTCCAGTTTCTTCAAAACAGTCCTCGTTCTGAAGCTTGTATGAAGCTTCAAATTAAATGGAATCAAATCTTCCAAAATGAAACTCTGTTTAGTAAAGAACTCTCTCTTCATGTCGGGCTGCAGCGGAAGCTTAAAGACTAAAAGAAGGAAATCTGTACTTTATAAAATATCCACCAGATTCTAACTGAAGCTTCATATAGTTCAGTGTGGTTCTGATCCGTATGAATACATGTTAGACTGAAGAGTTTAGAAGTGAGGATGTAAGAAATGTTTTGTTGCTAGAAAAGTATTGAGGACATTTGAAGGCTTTCTGTGTGAAAACTATGCAAACGTGTCACAGTTTGATCCAGAATTGTTGCTGTTGAAGAGTTTTGAACATGTGGACTCAGTATTGATCCCTGCAGAGAACCAATCAGAAACACACTGTAATAACCAGGTTCAGGATGTTTCATTCTGTGCAAACAGAAACCTGTTTGTTCTTTGTAATTGGTGTAATAATAAAACAGATTTCTAACAGTGCTTCGGGTTGTATCTGAGGTCATGTTTCCATCAGTAAGTGAGAAATAACATTTTGTCATCTGTCTAAAAGTGAGTCATACATGAGTGTTCGGTGAGTCAGCAGCTTCATTTATGGTGGTTCGAAAAGAACAAAATGTCAACAACACGTTTCTGTTTGTGAAGAACTGATGATGAGTTCTGGTCCAACAGGCTGAAGAATTAAACAGAATTCATTTCTGGAGGTTTATCAGACTTAAAGGATCATTCTGCTGATTTTTCTATATTTGTCTTCATGTTTGGATCCAAACCAAGGATGAGCTGATCTACTGACAAGTATTGTGTGTGTATCTAAAGCTGATATATCTGATTAAAAACACGTCAGTGAGTCACACCGCTGCACTGGGTGACATGTTCCTTCATCATGAAGAGTTAGGTCAGGTTAGTTTGTTTAGAAACGGCAGAAAGACGAGTGAGAGATTAGTTCTGTTAAAGGCAGACGCCACTGAGCATGTGCTACATATCACAAGTTCGGGGAGAAATTTATAATGTAGATGCAGAGTGAGAGTCTCTGGCACAACTTCATCTACTTCAAAGGTGCACGGAGAAGTCTGGAGAGAGATGAGAACTCCAGCAACACTTGTAATATGAAGAACAACTTTCTTAGTTAACCGACGCATTTCGGCTTGTGGCCTTCATCAGGGTCATCATAAAACACATTACAAACAACATTAAAATAAAGTTGGGTATGAAAAAAAGGTAAAAGTTTTAAAAATACATAAAAGACAACCAGTCATATACATCCAGACACATATCAGCCAATGGGACATCTACATAGATGGGTTGGATATGTGGTCATGTGGCTTCAGGCCAATTGTTGTCCAAGAAGGGACATGGGTGACACCCACGGACTGTATAAAAATATGGACGTAGTTACCGTGACGACACCCGTTGGTTTCTGAAGAGCGGTTTTGAAGCTCAAAGCGAGCCGCTCCGGCCGTCGCCATCTTGGCAGTGCGTGACGCTGCCTAACTCCCAGCCAATCAAAAATGGGCAAAGAGGCGGGGCCGAACGGCTGAAACAAGCCACCTAGTGGCTGGCGGACCTGTCACTCAAAGCAGCCATGTCCTTCATTATGCAGAACTTTACCGCTTAATAACATTTAAACAGGTGAGTTATAAAAAAATTCACCCCCCGTACAGTTGTCATGAAAGAGGAAATTAGCTACAGAGACCAAAACCGTTGTTTGTACCAGACTGTAAACATGTTTATTTCTGCTGTAAAGTTGGACATTTTAACATGAAGGTCTATGATTGACTCGCTTTTAGAGCCTTGAGTGGTCGTTCAAGGAACTGCAGGTTTTGGCTTCATTTTTCAGCCTAGAGGTTGCTGCTTGGTGACACCATATTTGGTCCATTAACTAGAAAGGTTCAGCTATGGGGTGGTACTTGGGTTTTTGTTAATCCAAAAATGTGCCTATTAGATATGGCATATATTAGAAACACCTCGATGAGGATAATAACAATAATAATAATAATAATAATAATAATAATAGTAATAGTAGAGATAAAAGGCTTTATAAAGTGCTGTGTATAGAGAGGGCAGAAAGATGCATAATACAACAATATAAATTGATTAAAAAAAAAAAAATTAAAAAAAAATAATACATCATTAAAAAATTCCATCATAAAAAAATATCTAGAAATTTATAATGTAGCACAAAGTCACCATGCTGTCTTTATATAATTACTGTGTGTGCGTGTGTGTGTGTGTGTGTGTGTGTCAGGAAGCTGTCTGCAGTGTTTTGGTTGTAATGTCGGTGGTGGGCGTGGTCGGGGGCGGGGCTACGTGGAACTGGGCTGCAGCAAACCAGAGATCATCAACTGCACTGGAACAGCGCGAGGATTCAAACTGCGATACTGCGTCACCACGTCCAGCCGTTAGTATGCTGCTTCTTCTTCTTCTCTCATTATTGTCACATCATAGACATGAAGTAGAGAAACTGCGCTCTTTAAAGCGGTCGGAGACGTGAACATGAATTAAAGGGCCGTCCACACCAAGAATGATAACTATAAATATATAGTTTTAAGAATGGTTCTAACTCAAGTGTTTGGTGGAATCCACACGAAACTATAACGACAATGACAGCGGCGAACAATATCGTCGGGATCACTGTCAGAGCAATTTGATGAAGGAAACACTGACAGCCAATCAACATCCATCCCCTAAACCATCTCCATCTAGCCTGACATTTTCCAGTAAAACTTAAAAACCTGCATATATCATCTTAGATGTGTTATTTTAATGCGGTTTTGCTCCTTTCTCACCACTGATGCACAGTAAACTGGAGCAGAATAACAGCCAGAGGTGATTTCTCTAGAGAAGTTTGTCTCTCTCTATTTTACAATGATGCTGGAACTCTGTTCTCCATTATAATGTTAGAAAACGACTAAGTTAGCTTCAAATCCGTGCTCTTAACACGTGTTCCTGCTTGTCTGTGAGCTCCAGTGTCTGCTACTGTTGGTCGGTGCTGTTTGGTTTCTATAAATACTGGAACATCACAGCAACTAGTGTCCTGAAATACTTCTGAGCAACACACTGAATCACCTCCCTCCGCAGCAGCAACAAGTCATCAGTATCTGTTTTCCTGAGCTGCAGACACAGCTGGAGCTCACAGCGCGCGTTTGGTGCCGCTGTTTACAGAACGTTATTAATAAGTGTGGATGCTCACATCATCATGGTTATTATTATACTTATGGTTATTGTTATGGTTGTAGATCTTGGTGTGGACGGCTTTTAAAGCGTGAGACGTGAACATGAAGGATTAGAGCAGACCGAACCCCTCTCTCTCTCTCTCTCTCTCTGTAGACTCTCTGGACCTGGTCCTGACTCGGGGTTGCGGGACGTCTCGTCACTGTCAGCAGGTGGAACTTCCTGGTGTCTCGGTGGCCTGCTGTGATTGGTCGCTGTGTAACGGCGGCCGGCGGTGGGCGGGGTCTGTAATCGCTGTCATCATCAGCTGCTGGTTTCATCTTTATTAAAACAAGTTTTTCTGCTGTTTTTTTTTTACTTTTGTCTCCATGAATTCTTCTTTACCTTTGGCGTTATATTTAATTTGATGTGACATCACTCTGTTTATGTGATATTTCCTCACACGTTCAGTGTTTTTCAGTTGTGTTCGAGTTTCATTGTTTCTCTTATTTTGCACATTTTAAATTATTGTTTTTATTTATGGTGACAGAGAACAATACATTTATTGTACCATAAATAGAGAAAAGCTAGTTTGCATGTTTTTAAAACAAATTAATGTAGTTTTTGTCTCAGGTGTTTGACTCTAAAGATGCTGTTGGTTCATATTTTGATTTTTTTTTTTTTTTTTTAACATATATATTTTTTATTGTCCTTTTTAGAACATGCTGAACAGCAACAACAAACAACAATAGAAAAAGTAAAACACAGGTGGACAAACTAACAAACCTCTCTCACTGTGATGGGCTGCAGAGACACTTATGTGAATAAATAAATGTGATTTATTAAATGGAGTTATTGTTCAGGGAGGTGGACGGTTAAAGCTCTAATATCAGATTTACCAGAGGAGCGATGGTTTTCAGGATCCTTCCAGTGGAGAAAAATCAATCTCTGTGCTGACAAAGTGACAAATTTTGTTGCTTTGAGTTCCAGAAAGATGATGATTATTATTATTCTCTCCTATGATGCCAAAACATTGCTATAGTATCAGGCTGAATTGCCATTTGGAAAATATCTGACAGTGTTTTGAAGATTGAACCCCAATAAGAGGACAGATTAGGACAACAGGTGTGTCTATGTCTGGATTAGAGCTGAAACAATTGGTCGATTAATTGATTAGTTGCCAACTATTGAATTATCAACTATTTTGTTAATTGATTTATTGTTTGGATTCATTTCTTTAAGAAAAAAATGTCCAAATTCTCTGATTCCAGCTTCCTCTTCTTCTTTAGTCCTCTATGACTCTATCTTTGGGTTATGGACAAAATAAGACGTCAGGACATTTTTCACCATTTTTATGACACCTATGGATCAAACAACAAATTGATTAATCGAGAAAATAAGCGACAGAATAATTGATAATGAAAATATTCGTTAGTTGCAGCTTTATTTTGAAAAGATTTTCATTTCTCTGAGCTTGATTTCAGAGTAATGAAGCCGAACATTGAGTGAGGCCATGTCAGATCATATTTTGAGGTTTTTTTGACTGAAATGTTGGATTTTTAATAAACTCTGTGCTGCCGTTGTGCTGGATTTCATCTCTCATTTTCCTTCACACCTGTACACCAGGTGTGCATTAGACAACACTTGGAGTGTAATGCATGAAATTGAAAAATCTCCGCGTGTGTGTATAAGAGGAGAAACTGTGAGCATCACATTTATATTAATGTATGTAGAATTTCTCTAATAAAATGATTAAATTGACCACACGTTCTACGCTGCTGTCTGTATTCATTCTAAAAAAACAACACTTTGACTGTTAAGTGAAACTAAATAAAGTGCCTTTTTCTAAGTTTATTGAACACTTGACAACTGAACAAACATCAAACTCAGACAGGAATTCAGTTATAGCATACTTTTTAAAATATATATATATATATATATATATATATATATATATATATATATATATATATATATATTTATAAAATTATAATAATACAAAGGAGGAGGAAAATCAATCAATACATAATTAAAGGGGCACAGATTAATAAGTAAGTAACATTAGTCGATTTTGTGTATGTTATATATGTTAAGCTCTATTATAATTCTCTAGTCAAGCTGAAAAATATAAAAGCAAACAACATGTGAACAGACGGGGCTTTCAATACAGAAGTCATACACTACAGTCACATTATAATGGACAAAAATATCAAAATAAAATGTTGAATAAAGCACATAATCCATTCTTGCTTTTAGAGAATAAAATTCTTTTCATTTACAGTTTGAAATTTAAATCGAAGGTTTGTGTTTGATGCATAGACTGTATAAAAATATAAGTTTGTTGTCTTTAGAAGTGCGTTTTGTTTTTGACCTTTGTCACTCTCCGTATGAATATAAACTTTCTGTCGCGCTTGCGCACTAGTAGCTACGAGCTGGTTTCGTAGCTAATTCGGCTAACCGCTAACAGGTTCGGTCCGCCGCTGTTAACGGTCCGGTCCGTCACCTCAGACCCGGTGCAGGTCGGTAACACGGTGCCGGTTCTGTCCAGGTTCTGACCCGGAACCTGCGCTGACTGCCTGTAGAGGCGACAGTTAGGTCGCTGTTAGCATATGCGGCTAACTCCAGCAGCAGAGAATCAAAACAAACCCGGCTAACTGAAGCTAACAGAGGCTAACGCTGGACAACATGGCGACAGAGGAGAAGAAACCAGAGACAGAAAACATCAAACAGTCCTCTTCCTCCTCAGGATCCGGCAGCAAGGTGAGTCAGCCGGACTCACGGTGCTCCTGACATCGGGACAGCCGGTGTCCGGTCCTGGTGGTCCGGTCCGCCGCTGAGTGGTCGAGTAGCTAACGGTTAGCTCTCTGACTGAACACAGACTCATCAGCGTTTATGTGTGTTCATTAGTGATTTATATCCTGTATCAGCTCTGTAAATAGTCATTACGACCTTTTATTGATTAATGAAATGTATAACCAGAGCTGCAACTAACGATTATTTTAATTATCGATTAATCTGCTGATTAATTGATTATTCGTGCCTGTACAAAGACTCTCCTCTGTGTCTGGAGAGGAGACTCCTCTGACAGGTAAGACAGTCTCCTCACCTGTGGTCTCGTTTATGACCGTTGTGTGCGCACAAAACGGGGCTTGAAACAGACTTACGTCATTTCCCACGAAAAAGTTGCGATTTACAGAAACTTTACGGGAGAAACTGCGCACCTGTAGGGAAACTCTGAGCCGGGCGTGCTAACATTTTGGTGACGCAGATGGTGAGGTGGTAGATTGAAGACAGATTGTATAATGATGCTTCTCACACATTTAATTTCACTTAATATCATGTTAATTATAGATCCACTTCATCATTAACATTCATCATAATTTAGTCTTTAATTGCATTTGTTTCTTTTACCTCATTGTTCTTTTATTGTGATTTATGTCTCTGACAGTAAACTGACAAAACAAGACATTTGATGATGTCATCTTGGGCTTTTGGGAAACACTGATTCACGTTTTTCACCATTTTTTTGACATTTTAAAGACCAAACAACCAATTGATTAATCGATAATGAGAAGAATCATTGGTTGCAGCATTAGATTTATAATATTGTATGACTGTAATAAGACGGTGTGTCAGATGTAACTGCGTGTGTGTGTGTGTTTGTGTGTTTCTAGTCTAACCCGGCGAAACCAAACTACACAGTGAAGTTCACGTTAGCTGGACACACAAAGGCCGTCTCTTCTGTCAAGTTCAGCCCTAACGGAGAGTGGCTGGCCAGCTCCTGTAAGAACAACACACACACACACACACACACTCATTATCCCAGCTGATCCTCTCCTGTCAGTAGAAACTGAACTTTGTATGTAAACAGAGATTCTGATCAACACATCTCACAAACAAACAAACAAACAAACAAACAGTAACATGAATCTTAACAGACAGTTCACTGCTGAGGGAGACTGTCAGATGTAGTTGAAAGCTCTGGAGAAAGGCTAGTAAGTGGACGTTGAGCTGAGACTCAGACTAAAGGCTGCAACAGTTTTATATCTGGACCAGTTGGGAAAGTGAGGAACAGACTGGGTTTACTGGGCAGCTTCAGCTAAACTACTCTTTTTGTTTATATGAAGGTAAAAGAAAAACTGCTGCTGATCATTTTCACAACCATCCATCAGTGTTTAGATTGATCTCCTGGTTTCCAGGAAGTTACTTTCAGTTCATTCGATGATTGACAGTCACTGATTGGTCAGCTTTAGTTTACTGTTACTTGTTATTCTTGGTGGTGCGTTCAATGACCGTCCGACATCTGTAAAATGAAAATTGTTTCTGTTTTGACTGCTGACAAGATCACGTCTCAGTCTGATGTTAACCGTAGATGTGTTACACGTTAGTCCTTGAACGCATCAGCGTGTCACACCTGAGTGCTGCTGTGCATGCTGTGATGTTGCAGTAACCATGGTAACGTCTCTGTGCAGCTGCTGATAAGCTGATAAAGATTTGGGGGGCGTACGACGGCAAGTTTGAGAAATCCATCGTCGGACACAAACTGGTGAGACTACCGCCTCAGTCCTGATCCTGATCCTGATCCTGGTCTGAACACAGTCTGGTTCCAGTTCTGATTCTGATACTGGTTTGTTTCTGTGTGTGTGTGTGTGTGTGTGTGTGTGTGTGTGTGTGTGTGTGTGTGTTTGTGGGGCATCTCTGATGTCTCCTGGTCTTCAGACTCCAACCTGCTGGTTTCTGCTTCCGACGACAAAACACTCAAGATCTGGGACAACAATTCTGTAAGACACACACACACACACTAGAGACACACACACACTAAAGACACACACACACACACTACAGACACACACACACACACTAGAGACACACACACACACACTAGAGACACACACACACTAGAGACACACACACACACACTACAGACACACACACACACACTAGAGACACACACACACACTACAGACACACACACACACACACACTAGAGACACACACACACACACACTAGAGACACACACACACACACACTAGAGACACACACACACACTAGAGACACACACACACACACACACTAGAGACACACACACACACACTAGAGACACACACACACACACACTAGAGACACACACTAGAGACACACACACACACACACTAGAGACACACACACTAGAGACACACACTAGAGACACACACACACACTAGAGACACACACTAGACACACACACACACACACACACTAGACACACACACACACACTAGAGACACACACACACACTAGAGACACACACACACACACACTAGAGACACACACACACACACTAGAGACACACACACACACACACTAGAGACACACACTAGAGACACACACACACACACACTAGAGACACACACACACACACTAGAGACACACACACACACACACTAGAGACACACACTAGAGACACACACACACACACACTAGAGACACACACTAGAGACACACACACACACACACTAGAGACACACACACACACTAGAGACACACACTAGAGACACACACACACACACACTACACACACACACACACACACTAGAGACACACACTAGAGACACACACTAGACACACACACACACACACACTAGACACACACACACACACTAGAGACACACACACACACTAGAGACACACACACACACACACTAGAGACACACACACACACACACTAGAGACACACACTAGACACACACACACACACACACTAGACACACACACACACACTAGAGACACACACACACACACACTAGAGACACACACACACACTAGAGACACACACTAGAGACACACACTAGACACACACACACACACACACTAGACACACACACACACACTAGAGACACACACACACACACACTAGAGACACACACACACACTAGAGACACACACTAGAGACACACACACACACACACTACAGACACACACACTAGAGACACACACTAGAGACACACACACACACTAGAGACACACACTAGACACACACACACACACACACACTAGACACACACACACACACTAGAGACACACACACACACTAGAGACACACACACACACACACTAGAGACACACACACACACACTAGAGACACACACACACACACACTAGAGACACACACTAGAGACACACACACACACACACTAGAGACACACACACACACACTAGAGACACACACACACACACACTAGAGACACACACACACACACACTAGAGACACACACTAGAGACACACACACACACACACTAGAGACACACACACACACTAGAGACACACACTAGAGACACACACACACACACACTAGAGACACACACTAGAGACACACACACACACACACTAGAGACACACACACACACTAGAGACACACACTAGAGACACACACACACACACACTACACACACACACACACACACTAGAGACACACACTAGAGACACACACTAGACACACACACACACACACACTAGACACACACACACACACTAGAGACACACACACACACTAGAGACACACACACACACACACTAGAGACACACACACACACACACTAGAGACACACACTAGACACACACACACACACACACTAGACACACACACACACACTAGAGACACACACACACACACACTAGAGACACACACACACACTAGAGACACACACTAGAGACACACACTAGAGACACACACTAGACACACACACACACACACACTAGACACACACACACACACTAGAGACACACACACACACACACTAGAGACACACACACACACTAGAGACACACACTAGAGACACACACTACACACACACACACACACACACACACACACACACTAGAGACACACACTAGACACACACACACACACACTAGAGACACACACACACACATACACTAGAGACACACATCAGAGACACACAGCTGTGTCTGGCATTGTTCTATTGTAGCTTTGAATAAAGTTAAAATCATTTTAAAACGGTGCTTTTTGCCAAAACGACTTCTTTGTTTTGCTGATTCTATGAATTTATGATGCAAGTTGATGATGAATCTGCTTGTTCACATTTACAGAGAATCTGCAGATCTTAAAAAATTCTTTTAAAAGTTTTGAATTTTGTCCTCAGCAGGAATTTAAGGGTTAAAGGATCATTCTGGCGATTTTCTATAAATCTCATGTTTGGATTCAAACCAACAGTGAACTGATCTGTTAACCAGTATTATGTGTATCCAACACCTGATAAATCAGCTGCTATTAGTCTTTGGAGTTGTTTCTAAACAAACTAACGTGACCAAACTCTTCATGATGAAGGATCATGTGACCCAGTGCAGCGCTGTGACTCACTGACGTGTTTTTAATCAGATATATCAGCTTTGATACAAACACAATACTTGTTAGTAGATCAGTTCATTGTTGGTTTGGATCCAAACATGAAGACAAATATAGAAAATCAGCAGAATGATCCTTTAAACTTCCTGTCCAAAGGTTTTGAATATTGTCTCTTTTAGATGTAAGACGTCTCTGTCAGGAGATGTTTTACATCTATAAACTACAGTTTGACATTCATCACCATCAGACCTGCAGCTACAGTAGCGAGGAAGCTCATCTACTCACTGCAGACAAGAAGAGAAAACTTCATTTAAATTTTACAATTTGGAGTTGATGTGACAGATTTATCACAGTTTGTCTTTGGTTGAAAGGACAGAGCTGCTGTTAGAATAAACACTAAAGTGTGTGTGTGTTTCTCTGTTCAGGGGAAGTGTCTGAAGACTCTGAAGGGTCACAGTAACTATGTGTTCTGCTGTAACTTCAACCCTCAGTCCAACCTGGTGGTGTCAGGATCGGTACGCTGCTCTTTCATAATAAAGTTCATCATCTAATGCAAAAACTCTGCTGTCATCCTTCATGATATGAAAGCTGTCTCTCTCTCTCTCTCTCTCTCTCTCTCTCTGTCTGTCTGTAGTTTGATGAGAGCGTTCGTATCTGGGATGTGAAGACGGGGAAATGTCTGAAGACTCTGCCTGCGCACTCTGACCCCGTCTCCGCTGTAAGTGCTGACCTTTGACCCCGTCGCTGCTGTAAACATGTCATTGGCCTGACTGTAATCTTGGTGTTAGTGAGTTCTCTAGTGATGACCTCTGACCTCTGTGCTTGTGTTTTCCAGGTTCACTTCAACAGAGACGGTTCGCTCATCGTCTCCAGCAGCTACGACGGCCTCTGGTACGTCTACACACACACACACACACACAGGAAGTCTTAACTTTACCGTATCATGTTGAAAACCTCTTCCTGTCTTCCTGTCTGCAGTCGTATCTGGGACACAGCGTCAGGACAGTGTCTGAAGACTCTGATTGGTGAGTAAAACCTCTGAATACAAAATCTGTTTTAACTGTTCATAGAAATAAAGAATAAAGACATGTTTGCTCTATAGACCTGTGATCTACAGATGTGACGGTAATCTGTGTCTCTCCTCAGATGACGACAATCCTCCCGTCTCTTTTGTCAAGTTTTCTCCCAACGGCAAATACATCCTGGCTGCTACGCTGGACAAGTCAGTATCACAACTGATCAGCAGCGACTTTCTGTCACTGCTGCTGTTCATCAATGTCGTCATCAGACTTTATCTGATCAGCAGCTCATGTTAGGATCAATAACACTAAGTTAACTTCAACCCGGCACTTACAGTCAGTTAGCATCATCCTAAACTTACTAACACTCAGTTAGCATCATCCTAAACTTACTAACACTCAGTTAGCATCATCCAAAACTTACTAACACTCAGTTAGCATCATCCTAAACTTACTAACACTCAGTTAGCATCATCCTAAACTTACTAACACTCAGTTAGCATCATCCTAAACTTACTAACACTCAGTTAGCATCATCCTAAACTTACTAACACTCAGTTAGCATCATCCTAAACTTACTAACACTCAGTTAGCATCATCCTAAACTTACTAACACTCAGTTAGCATCATCCTAAACTTACTAACAGTTAGTTAGCTTCATCTTAAGCTTACTAATGCCTAATTAACCTCATTCTAAGCTTGCTAACACTTTGTTAGCTTCACTCTTAACTTACTATCGCTTAGCTAGCTTGATCCTAATCGTACCAACGGCTAGTTTAGCATCATCCTAAACTTACTAACAGTTAGTTAGCTTCATCAAAATTGTACTGATGCCTAGTTGGCGTCATCCTAAGCTTAATTACACTTAGCCTCATGCTAACCTTACTAACATTTAACTAGAGTCATGTTGATCAAACTTAACACTTGTTAGCCTCATGCTAAGTCTAGTAATACTTAGCTAATTTAATTTTAAGGGTACTACTTGGTTATTTGCTTAAACGTTTTGTAAATCTGTAGTGAATTAGTTTCCTGTCCTGGACATCAGTAAACAAAAAACTCAGGTAGCAGTGAGCGTGTTAGCATTTACTAGCATTTACTCGTAGCGCTGTGTTAAAAACATATGTCAGCTCGTATGTTGCTGCCCAGCAGGTGTTTCAGTCGCTCAGTGTTCATACAGTTAACGCTGTTCTCTGGTTTACAGCACACTGAAGCTCTGGGACTACAGCAAAGGAAAGGTACTGTCTGTCTGTCTGTCTGTCTGTCTGTCTGTCTGTCTGTCTGTCTCTCAGTTCAATTCAGTTCAATTTAAAGGTTTTATTGGTGAGAAAGTTACAAGAACAATTTTGCCAAAGCATCAAAGTACAAATTGACCAAATATTTGGACAACAAACAAAAACAGTAATATGAGCAATAACACAGCATTAGATAAAATACAGTATATCCAAATGTATGTGTATATGTATCTTTGTGTGTGTGTGTGTGTGTGTGTTAATATTCTACTGTATAGTCATATCTACTGTACTGTGCTGGCGTTTGTGGTTCTGTGTAAAGTTGCAATGTTAAAAGCACAGAAAGTGTTAAAATGATACAACGATAACAACGACAATCACAGTAGTAGTCAATGGATTAGATAGTGATAACCGTGTATAAAAGGTCACGTCAGGATGGTTATCCATCACATTCAGTGATGTTTTAGTTCTGAGTCTGTCAGTTTGTGTCGTGCAGCTCAGTTTGCTGCATGTTTCTCTCCTAATAGAATCTGTTGCTTTTTACTGTCATCCATGTGGGATCAACAAATCAGGTTTCTGAAAGTTTTCCATTATTATATTTGTCATATTTTAAGAGGAAATGCATTCTCTTGTTTCCAGTGTCTGAAGACGTACACCGGCCACAAGAACGAGAAGTACTGCATCTTCGCCAACTTCTCCGTCACAGGAGGGAAGGTCGGTGTGTGTTTGAGTTCAACTCCGACATGCAGCTGTTTAGACGTTCAGTCCCATTAATGTCTAAATCCTCCTTCATGTTTTAAAGTGTGTCGCTGGCAGGTGGTTTAACCTTTGACCTCTGTGTTTTCCAGTGGATCGTGTCCGGCTCTGAGGACAGCATGGTTTACATCTGGAACCTTCAGACCAAAGAGATCGTTCAGAAACTACAAGGACACACAGGTATGACCTTTAACCTCTGACCTCGTCTCCTTTCTTCTGTCTGAGCCTTTTAAAGAACAAGTCAAACGTTGGATCGGAAGAAGATCAGCTGTTAGTCGTGGAGGTTTATCTCTGCTCACTGCAGGATGTTTGTAATACTCGTTTATAAGCAGGTGAAGAAGAGAACATCATCTTCATCTCTGTCACGTCAAACATCAGTTAAACACATAATTAACAGACATGCCGACCGTGTGTCTGGCACTTTACTTCTTAGATCATTTTAACTTATTTCAAATCATTTTTAGCAACTTAGCAGTTAATATAATGTATTTAAAAGTTTTTTAGTGTTAATTTTTGTGATATCGGATGTTGGTTGTCAAGCTGCAAGCTGAAGACGAATTTCTAGACAAATAATGTATTTAACATATAATATACCTACATACATGAACTAGACATGTGCATCTTCATCACTGCATCTCAATGCAACAATCTGACGCATTGAAGATACAGATGAAGCAACTACAATGAGATACGATGCGACTCAATACAGCACCGAGAGTTTGACTTTATTTCTGAAGCATACAGCGTATCATACATTTACATATTTGTTTCTCTTGTACTGCATCTTATTTATGTTTTTTATTTTTGACCTCCGAAAAAACACTTTCACAAACAGCCTTTTCACGTCCTCTGTGGTGTAACGTTACTACATGCAGACACACGCTCTGCGACCCAAACACTTACCGTCAGAATACTTTAATAATCCAGTTACTCCGCTAGCATGCTAACACGCTAACACGCTAACACGCTTTAAGAAACAGTTCAGAGAGGATGAATCAGTCTAAATATCAAATTATTGGTCACATTTCTAAATAATAAAGGCAGAGATCCTCTACTAATAATTATATATAAATAAGTCAGATGTTAGAAACGTTGCATCACAGGTTCATCTCATATTGTATCCAGTGCAAACTGTTTTAATCGGGTCGGTTACATCGTTTATCTCTAACAAAAGAACCAATCTGATCCACCTAAACAAATATATTAACACACACACACATATATACAATATATATACACACAAATAATGTAAAACACAGTAATAGACACACTCACACACACACACGTAGTTGAATGAAATCAGAATAAGTGAACAAACAAAAGAAAAATTAAATAAATGAAATGGCAGTAATAACAATAACAAGTAAATATTGAGATGAATAAAAAGTGTGTGTGTGTGTGTGTGTGTGTGTGTGTGTGTGTCTGTGTGTGTGTGTGTGTGTGTGTGTGTGTGTGTGTGTGTGTGTGTGTGTGTGCGTGTGCGTAGACGTGGTCATCTCCACAGCCTGTCATCCAACAGAAAACATCATCGCCTCCGCCGCTCTGGAAAACGACAAGACCATCAAACTGTGGAAGAGTGACTGTTAGTCTGAAGGAGATCCACAGAACCAGAACCAGGACCAGGACCAGGACCAGGACCAGGACCAGGACCGTCCTGGTTTAAGTCTAATCAGAATCTCAGATCATCACAGATTTCCACATCAACACAGTCGACCGCTGCTGATCAGAGAACCAGAACCTCTTTGATCTCATTCGTCTGATGTAAACCAACCCAGAACCAGAACCCAGTCAGACCAGGTCCCACTGTGTCCCAGTTTCAGACCAAAAACCACTTCAGAGTCTGTTTACACTGTTAAAAAAAAAAAAATCAAGTTGATCAAATCATGCAGGTTAAAATCTTGAAGTTTTGTTTTTCCACAACGCTGCTAAAAAAAAAAAAAAAAAAAAGTAAAACTGACCAAAAAATGTTCAAACGAGCGTAAAAACATTTAACGGACGAGTTTCAATGTTTTCTAACTCTGAGCTTATTAAATATATTTTTCACAATCATCTCTGGTGCGCAGATGTTTCCTCTGAACAGCTGGATAAATGTCAAACTGCAGGTTTTCTCTCACGTTTTATCGACAGGAAGTGCTGCGGTAGGGGGCGGAGCCTGTAGTCCGGCTCACCTGAAGAGAGAGAGAGAGAGCTTTAATTTTAATTTCCATTTTATGATATTTTAGTAGAATAGACATGTTGTTTTCTAACGTCATTAGTTTACTATTAATGCAAATTCAGCACTTCTTCTTTCACATTAAAAGAGACAACGTTCTTTCTCTTCCAACAAAGGCTTTTATTGTTGAAATAAAACTGCAGAGTTTTGAGTTTGTTTGTTTGTTTTTTTAAAAAATAAAACAACAAATATTTGAATGCAGTATTTGTATGTACAGTATAGAATTACAAAAAACACAATCCAGACAAAGTTATAAAATAAAAATTTGAAACAGGATTTATAACTAATATATATTAAAGACACATTTAGTATAAAAAGGATTTAAAGGAGTAAAATAAGTAGAATAAATAAAATAATATAAAATGGATTAAACAGGAGAATAAAAAGTTTTCAGAGTCTGAGGGAGGAAACTGATCTTTATGCAGAAATGTTCCTATATATTTTATATTATATATATATAATTATATATATATAATGTTCCTAAATATCATAAATATATTAATACAGTCTGGGCTGAAAAACACTGAACTCGTCCTTTAATCACTGCAGAATAAAACTAAATGATTTAAAAAACGCTTTGAATCATCAGATTGTTTGAGCTCAGATTTGTGTTGCTAGGCAACCGTTTGAGTGACAGTTTAAGTGTGAAATGGAATTATAGGATGAAACTGGGACACGCCCGCTGTTGCTATAGCAACCATGTGTGTTTGTGGCTGTGCTACGTTCACTGACTCTCTGTCCTGTTGAAACTTTGAAACATCAAACAGCAGCTCTTCATCATCATCATCATCATCGTCATCATCACATCTCTCAAACTGTTTCTGTGTTTCCAGAATCTACAATCAGCCGGAAAAATTAATGATGAATATTGTACGGAAGGATTTTTTCTGTTTGTTATTTGTAAATAAAGATTTTTGACTATGAGCTGTCTGATGTGTTTCCTGCAGTGAAAAAATGTTTTGACTCTTCCTGTTTGTTCAGACAACGTGGAGCAAGTTTTAGAGGTAGCGTGATATATATTATTATATATATTATTATTATATATGACATCATTAGATTATTAATACTGAAGCATCAGTGTTGTCAGCCAACGTGGTTGTGTTGGTCACTCTGGCATGAACAGCACGCTCAAGCTGATCCCACAAGTGCTCAGTGGGGTTGAGGTCA
This sequence comes from Thunnus maccoyii, assembly GCF_910596095.1. Classification (NCBI taxonomy): domain Eukaryota; kingdom Metazoa; phylum Chordata; class Actinopteri; order Scombriformes; family Scombridae; genus Thunnus; species Thunnus maccoyii. The sequence continues at coordinate 1,576,582 of NC_056541.1, read as the reverse complement.
GGACTGCTGGCAGGCCGTTCCATCCTCTCCAACTCCACAATGCTGGAGGTAGTCTCTGATAAACCCCACAAACCGACAAATGCTGGTTGAAGAATGAGATGCTATCCCACAGCAGAGTGTGACCAGGCTGGTGACCAGCATGAGGAGGAGGTTCCAGGCTGATGTGGCTGTGTATGGTTCTTCCACACACTACTGAGGCTCCTGTTTGTTAAATGAATCAATTGTTAAATTGCCAATATGTCTTCAAACTTCAATCATCCAATCCACCAAACACCAAACAAGAGTCAGTGGCAGAATAAGCTGTTTGGCATTGGCAGAGAAGATTTGGCAAATTTTTCATGGGTGCAACCCACATACTCAGCTCTGCTGCTCATCCCACCAGTAACTTTTTTAAAAAATAAAATAGAGGAATAAAGGTTACCAGTCAAGCAACTTTTTCAATACATTTCAATACAATACAAGTCACAGAATAGGAACTTTTTAAATGAAATTGGTAGCTTTTTTAAAAAAACAAACAAAAAACAAAATTGGTCATTTTAAAATATTAAATTATTTATTAGAGATTTTTATTTTTATTTGTTAACTTTTTAGAAAAGTAACCTTATTAGTAACTTTTTAAAGGAAATTGGTAGCTTTAAAATAAACATAATTAAAATCAGTCATTTTTCTTTTTATTCATTAACTTTTTTAAGTAATTAAATTGGTAACTTTTAAAATGAAAGTCTTTTTTTAAAAAAGGTAAATGAATCAGTAACTTTTTAATAAAACTGGATTTAAAATTTTAATTAAAAAAAAAAGGTTACAGATTCAGTAAGATAATAAAAATCTGTAATGCTTTTGATAAAATTGGTAACTTTAAAAAAAAAAAAAAGTTAAACTTCACCAATCATTAATTTTTAAAACAAAATTTGTGAAATGAATACTGAATGTTCCACCCAATAACCACATTTTTGTATTTCAGGAGCTGTCAGTTGGCAAATAATCAGATCATAACGAGGCTCCTGTTAATTAGTGTTTAATTGAAGGCAGGTGTGTTGGAAAGGTTAACCAGTTATATATAAACGTAGCACAAAAAGTAAGGAAATTTGTGTTTTGTTGATTATTTCTTTGTTGTAACAATGCTTCTTGGCAATAAATCTTATTCCGTTGGAAAGCCTGTTTATTTCCCTTTTAAATGGTGCCACATTTGTAACTACCATGCATTTGTGGGATGAGCAGCAGAGCTGAGTATGTGGGTTGCACCCATGAAAAATGTGCCAAACAGCTTATTCTGCCATTGACTCTTGTTTGGTGTTTGGTGGATTGGATGATTGAAGTTTGAAGAAACAAGACATATTGGCAATTTAACAATTTATTCATTTAACAAACAGGAACCTCAGTAGCGTGTGGAAGAACCATACACAGCCACAACAGCCTGGCACCTCCTCCCCATGCTGGTCACCAGCCTGGTCACACACTGCTGTGGGATGGCATCTCATTCTTCAACCAGCATTTGTCACAAGTCAGCCAACGTGGTTGTGTTGGTCACTCTGGCACGAACAGCTCATCCAAGCTGATCCCACAAGTGTTCAATGGGGTTGAGGTCAGGACTGCTGGCAGGCCGTTCCATCCTCTCCACTACCGAATTCTGGAGGTAGTCTCTAATGACAGATTGCACTCCTGTGGTGTACGAAGCTCAGAGAGTATGCAGTGACTTGATGATAGCATTCAGATATGTTTATTTACTGTATATATACAGTGCTGCTTGAAAGTTTATGAATCCTTTAAAATTTGCTCAATTTCTGCATAAATACGACCTAAAACGTGATCAGATTTCCATGCAAGTCATAAAACTAGATAAAGCGACATCAATTAAACAAATGAGACAAAAACTTTACACTTGTTCATTTATTTATTGAGAAAAATGATCCAATGTTACATATTTGTGTGTGGCAAAAGTATGTGAACCTCTAGGATTACCAATTCATTTGAACTGGAGTAACGTCTAGGAAACTAAAGGTCTCTCTTGCAGTGGCTACAGTTGATGTTCATGAGTCCACCATCAGGAGAACATTGAACATCAATGGTGTACATGGCAGAATTGCAAGGAGAAACCCACTACTCTCCAAAGAGAACATTGCTGCCGTCTACAGTTCGCTCAAGACCACGTGGATAAGCCAGAAGCTGATTGGAACAATGTTCTGTGGATGGATGAGACCAAAATCAAACTTTTCGACTTGAATGAGAAGCGTTATGTTTGGTGATGAGCAAACACTGCATTCCAGCACAAGAACTTTATCCCATCTGTGAAACATGGTGTGTAGTATCATAGTTTGGGCTGCTTTGCTGCCTCTGAACCAGGACAGCTTGCAATCATCGATGGAGCTGTGAGTTCTGAGTTGTACCAGCAAATTCTACAGGAAAATGTCAAAGTATCTGTGAACTGAAGCTCAACAGAAAGTAGGTCATGAAGTAAGACAACAGCCATAAACACACAAGTCATTCTACCAAAAAATGGTTAAAGCAGAGGAAAGATAATGTTTTGGAATGTTTTGAACTGCCGTTTTGAAGCCACGAGTGTAGCGATTTGACCGTCGCCATCTTGGATTGGACCGTCGCCAATTTTTGGAGCCAGAAGTGACCATATTTGGATGAGAGGGTTGAGCTGACCATAGCGCTAGCTGCTAGCTCTGTCAGCACTGTGCATTTACAATCTATGGTTAACAGTGATCATGCTAATGCTAATTTTTGCTTGTGAAAAACAGGCCTAAAACCGTTAAAACAAAATGTACACACTGGAAAAACTGATCATCCGACTCATTGATGGATCTTTTATTTCAACCAAATGCTGAACAAGACTGTTTTTAACTTTACTGAACTGAAAACACACTGTGAAATAGCAGCAGCTACGCCTATACGCCATGGTTACGTTACGTAAGCAACGTTGTCACCGTGGTAGTAACTTGTCAATCACAACGTAGCCACGCCCTAAAGCAACACCGTTTTATCAACTATTTTACTCTAAATGGGACCATAATTTACAAAATGAACATCATGTTGTATTGAAGACTTGAAACTAGTGATTGAGACCATAAACTCATTAGGAAACAGTTTACTGAGGTAATAAATCAGGTGAGCAGTAGAGTCATTTTCTCATCGACTTCCATACATTCTGACTTCTTTTTGCAGCCGGTGGAGTCGCCCCCTGATGGCCGTTAGTTAGAATGCAGGTTTTTGGCACTTCTGCATTGGCTTCATTTTTCAGCCCCGGACGTTGCTGCTTGATATATAAAGGTGACACAACATCACTAGTTCTCACTTGTGTCTTTACATTGACACTTTTACCGAGAAAGTTAAGAAACAATCGTTTGTTTAAAGAAAAGCTGCTCCTGAAAAACATAGATTCTTCTTTTTTCTTTTACCTGGAAAAAACTCAAAAAGACAGAGATGATGCAGTTCTCCTCTCAGGCCTCCACTATACTTGAACTTAGTATTTATTATATAGTGTATATATAGTTATAAACTATACAGTATATGAATTTGAAAATGTATTTATACTAGTGTTTGTGTCTAGCAGGTCAATCTGGTATGAGATTAATGTTTTTTGTACATGTTTAAACTAATAAGTAAAAGCAGCCTGTATGTAGCCTGGGAGGCAAAACTCAGGGCAAAAATAAGATTTTCCTCATCTGGATTACAGCAGCTGGACAATCAGAGGAAGAACATTCAGATTGTAGAGAGAAACAGCAGGTGATCGAGTTTAATGCTGCTGCTAAAAACATATTTACCTCAAACTCACTTTGCAGAATAAGCAGACATTCATCACATCTCTCACATCTCTCACAGTAAACTGGTTGTCAGGTCAGTGTGAAGACATCTGTATTAGGAAAGACAAGAACTGAATGTCTGTGAGAGTTTAAACTCCAGTAAAAACAGAGCGGAGATCGACGGATGAAAATAGTTTTTATTTAACTTAAACAAATGCATAGTTTCAACTTTTCTCACATGCTGTTCTTCTGTCGTCACATCGAAACGTCTGCTGAACTCTGATGAATCAGCTGTTCACACACGAGCTGAACATCTCCAGGTGAAAGTACATCAACAGAGAGAAGAGACATCGAAAAACTCTTCTTTACTCTCCTTTCGTTGTTCCCTCAACAGTGAAGCTGCTTTTTTTTCCCCCACAATAAGAAAGTTTCCCCTAATTGTTTGAAAATGTTTGATACCGACGCAGTACCTGAGCTTCAGTTCTGATACCAAAACACATTATTTAATATCTTAGTTTGAGAAATATAAACCTGTTTTGTTTTTTTTTAAACAAAAAAAGTCAAAGTTGTTAAATGTGAAAAGTCCAAACACATGCAGCCGAACCAGAACTTTTTCTAAATAAATGACTAAATGTTTTTTGAGTTTGTACCAAAACAAAGCGTTGATGTTTGAATATGTTTCATTCAGCAGCACCGTTTATTAAAAGGAGCTGGATAATGTATTTAAAGCACATTCAGAAGACAACTACAACTCCCAACCTGCATTTCAGGAAGAATCATCCAATCACAGAGCGTAAAAATTCAGTCACATGTGCCGCTAACGGCGTGTCAAAGCTGAAGAGAAAACCGACTTTCACTTTGAGTGAATTCAGTAACTATGGCGACACGTTTTGTTGACAACTGCACCAACAAAGTGTTTCGGATTAATTACTGCTCTCATTCACACCAACAGAAGCTGAGGATCATGGGTATTGTAGTATTCAGAGCCGTCCACCAAACTGACTGACTGACAACAAACTAACAAAGTGTAAATAATTCAAACTGGTGTCAGAACCAGTCTGAATACGCAGCTGGACGTAGCGAGGTGTGATGTCACCAGTCGGTTTAATTGGAGCCAGTTTGAAGCTCAGAGTTGCGGCTTCTGTTTGACGCCATCTTTTCCATTTGGAGCAAAGACCTTCCAAATAAAGAGTGCGTGATGTTGCCTGTCGCGCTCTGGAAACACGCCCCGCGACCTTGAATGTAACGTTAAACTTAGTGAAATATTGCAACAACAGTCCGACTCAGTGTGAGTCCCGGAGCTGTCAATCACAGCTGTCAATCAACGCCCACGCAGCAGACATCAAAGCTACTATAAGTCTTCAAATCTTATTAATGGAGCAATAATTTCCAAAATGACCACCAACACATTTATTAGAGGGTCTGAATTTAGAGATTGAGACCAGAATGACTCGTTGAAAACAATGATTGACTCAGTGTTTCTAGAGAGAAGCTTTTTGAATGGGAGTCAGTTGGAGGATCTAACGGCCGTTATCGGCACTTTAAGGTGCTTCAGACTCGAGTTAGAGCTGCTGGTTGGTCAGAAACGTGCTTCATTAAACTAATTAAACAGACTGAAGTCTGAAGCAGGTCGACATGCAGGTAACGATCCTGACTTCAACAGGCTCCTTGAAAGGTTGAATCTAAATGTTCCAGCAGGGACGACTATTAGGAACAAAGATTTAGGTTGACAGTAAAAATAGTCCAAAAATACAACAAACCAGAGCGAGAAAATTCACCCTGTTGACCAACAGCAGAGTTGACGTCTGAGAGCACTGAGAGTCCAAAATGGAGGAACCTCGTAGGTTATTAGCTGTGTTGCTAACATCCAGTTTTATTGAAGCTCCTCTGTCTGAGTGACCATTAAAACCATTAAAGTGTTCGAAACAGCTGATGTCCAGCAGAGAGACATTACAGGAGAAAGCATAGCAGGCAGCAAATTCCAGCAGCACCAGTCCAAACCGGTCCAAACGAGCCACTGGAGGTTAGCGTCTGGTCGGCAGCAGAGTCCAGACAGACCAATCTGGAACTATTGGTCTAGTCAAAATAGACTAGACCAGTCTAAACCAGTTAACCCAGTTAACCCAGTCTAAAGCAGCGGTGTCCAGCGCAGCGAGCCGATGGAGATGAGGGTCTGGCAGGTAGCAGAGTCGAGCCAAACGGACTCCACCAGCCTGAAGTGCAGGAAGCCGAGAGCGAAGCCGCAGCCGACGTCCGACAGGTGATGTTTACCCAGCAGCACCCGGGACATGCCGACCAGGAACGCCCACAGGTAGAGCAGGATCCGCAGGGGCACCTGGGAGGACGAAGAGCCTTTAAATTAACAATGAAGACAACTTTTACTGTTTCTACTGTGAGCATCTATTATATAATATACAGTATTTACTCTCTACATACGTTACACACACACTTGTATATGTACGTGTGCCTTGCTGAAGGGTTAAAGGCAGCAGAAGAACAGTACTGATCATAAATCCACTGACCGCCAGCACCAGGTGGTTCAGCAGGAACTTGGACACCATGATGGCTCGGCTGGCATGGGCTGCTGGGAAAGAATACGTATCCATGGCAACGATGTCAAGAAACCCTGGAGGGAAATCCCATGGTCCCCTGCGCTTGACCAACTTCTGCATCCCAGCGACCGTCATCACATCCAGGATCAGAGCTGCAGCGGAGAGACAGACAGGTAACAGGTTAGACAGGTGTAACTGTAGCAGAGAGACAGGTAACAGGTTAGACAGGTGTAACTACAGCAGACAGACAGGTAACAGGTTAGACAGGTGTAACTACAGCAGACAGACAGACAGGTAACAGGTTAGACAGGTGAAACTGCAGACAGACAGACAGGTAACAGGTTAGACAGGTGTAACTACAGCAGACAGACAGGTAACAGGTTAGACAGGTGTAACTGCAGACAGACAGGTAACATGTTAGACAGGTGAAACTGCAGACAGACAGACAGGTAACAGGTTAGACAGGTGTAACTACAGCAGACAGACAGGTAACAGGTTAGACAGGTGTAACTACAGCAGACAGACAGGTAACAGGTTAGACAGGTGTAACTGCAGACAGACAGGTAACATGTTAGACAGGTGAAACTGCAGACAGACAGACAGGTAACAGGTTAGACAGGTGTAACTACAGCAGACAGACAGGTAACAGGTTAGACAGGTGAAACTGCAGACAGACAGACAGACAGGTAACAGGTTAGACAGGTGTAACTGCAGCAGACAGACAGGTAACAGGTTAGACAGGTGTAACTGCAGACAGACAGACAGGTAACAGGTTAGACAGGTGTAACTACAGCAGACAGACAGACAGACAGGTAACAGGTTAGACAGACAGGTAACAGGTTAGACAGGTGTAACTGCAGACAGACAGACAGGTAACAGGTTAGACAGGTGTAACTGCAGACAGACAGACAGGTAACAGGTTAGACAGACAGGTAACCTGTCTCACCCAGCAGCAGGTTGACGAGGACTTCCTGTCCGGCCATGGTGTTGCTCCTCCACAGACAGATGAGCGTGCCACAGAGCCAGGGGAGGGCGTGTCCACTGAGCGCCAGCAGGGTCACCATGGAGCGCATGGAGGCCGCCGAGCCGTGCGGCCGCACGCAGACGCCCAGACGCTTGGACAGACTGATGTCGATGGCGAGCAGAGAGCTGATGGCGATGCCTCGAAACGACGGATTCAGCTGCATACAGTCCTGCTCCGGCCAGCGAGACGCCTCCTTCGCCCCCCCATCACCTCCTGCTCCCCCCTCCGAGGAGTCCCTGGACCCCCTGAGGACAGAGACACCGAGACAGAGACTGACTTTCTGCTCGCCGCTCTCTGATAGGCCGAATCTATCATCAATATTAAATATGTACGACACAAACATTTGAGTCAATCGTCAAGTTTCATCCAAGTGGCTCAAACTTTTCCTCATGAAACAAACGGTTTCATTTGGACCAATCGTCACATTTGATGGTAAATGATGTCATCACAACATCAGGTGGAAGATGAACAAACACCTGCCAACAAAAACGATGCCACAGAGAAAAACGATTCCCAAATGTTCCCAAATGTTCCCAAATGTTCCCAAATGTTCCCAAATGTATTGATTTTATTTGCTGCTGATGTTGAGCTGAACGTTTATTTAATAAAGGTTATTCAAGGACAGTATTTCCTGTTTTATAGAACTTTGAGTCCTCATGGTTCTCATGTTGTGAAGTCTAGTTGTTTCTGTGATCTGCAGGAAGCTTTTTATCCAGGAAGTCGTTACATTTGACTCTTCACTGGTAATAGTTGCAGGTTCGATTCATTCAAGACTGAGAACAGCAGACAGACAGATGTGGAGCCATGATGCCTCCAGAGCTGCTGGGACTGGAACACTTTGACTGACCAGGATATGGACCTGGTTCCTGGTTCCTGGTTCCATTAAGGGTCATTTTAATTATGTTTCGTCTCTTCAGTGACGTTTAAGTCAAATGATTCATGTACGTCGTCATTTATTCACTCAGTTTGTTTATATTTGCTCAGCTGCTGTTAGACAGGAAACTCTTTTTACAGATTTCAGAGATTTTTTTTCAAACTTTCCAGTGTTTTCTCAGGATCTTTTAAAGTATAAACTGATAATATGAATAAAAACAGGAGGACAGAAACACAGTTAGAGTCCAGCTGCTGCATCAGTTATTTAAGGAGTTAAAAACTCCGGTTTGATCCTTTAAGAATCTGCCAGAAGAACTTATGAAAAGTTAAAGTTATTAAAGGTGAAGCAGCAGCTTCGGTTTGTCAATGAAGTCAGTTTGTAAAGTTTAGAAGATGAAACCTTTACCAGGCGGCGGTCTGATCCTGGTCCTGGTTCAGGATCAGGATCAGGTTCCTGCAGATATAAACAGCTCGGCGTGTGTTTGGACTCTGAATGTCAGTTGTGATGTCAGTGGGCGGAGCCTCTCTGTCCTACCTGGCTGCCGCTGCGTCGTCCTGCTGACTCGGCTGTCTGACGGGTCTCCGTGGACCGCCGCCCCCCCGTGTCTCCCCCGCCACGTGCTCCCTGCGAGGCGGCTGGTTCAGGGATAGAAACTCAGGCCGGTTCAGGACGTTGTTGCGGTCTCTGGCCCGGCTCCGGGCCTGGCTGCTGGGCATGCTGGGGGACGGTGCAGGCGGAGGTGTTGGTGGTGTGACGGCGTGCAGCGCTGCGAGGCAGCAGGACTCCAACAGATCAGGTCTGAGACTCTGAGGGACTCTGCTATAAATAGATCAGCTGGCCTTCTTCTGCTGTCAGCTGTTCAGAGAGAGGCTGGAAAAACACTGAACACACACACACACACACACACACACACACACACTAAATACAGGCCACCTCAACATTTACTGTTAAAAGAAAAGGAGCTCTGAACTGATGATGTCATAGTGATGTCATCAGACTACACTCATCACTAACTGGAGGTTTGGTCTGAGAGATGAAGCTGCTTCACTACTGAAAGACACTAAGCAGTTGCATTATGGGAAATGTAGGAGAAACAAAGTTTTAATATGAGAAAAAAGTTTTTATATTTAGAAAATAAAGTTTTAATTTTTGAAGAGCAAGTCTTCATATGTTACAGTAAAACAGTAAAATAGTGGTGATAGAGTTGCTTTCAGTGTAAAATGTCATGTGATGCTGATAGTTTGGGTTTTATTACTTCCTGTCTGTCTGTGTTTGGATGATAGTTTGTTTTCTCAAAGTATTTCAACTTTATTCTTCAAATCTCTGATTCTTCTGTTTCCTAAAAGTCTGTTTTCCTGATTCTCTGTTTGAGACACAGAAACTTCAAACTGCAAATCTGTCGAACCAAATGCAAATGTGTTCATATAGAATATCACCCAGTTACTAAACTGGACCAGACTGGAGCCAATCCAGGCTAAATACAGACCACACACACACACGCACCCTAACACACACACACACACACACACACCCTAACACACACACACACACACACACACACACACACACACACACACAAACCCTCACACACAAACCCTCACACACACACACACACACAAACCCTCACACACAAACCCTCACACACACACACACACACAAACACACACACACAAACCCTCACACACACACACACACAATCACCAACACACACACACACACACACACACACACACACACACACACACACACACACACACACAATCACCAACACACACACACACACACACACAAACCCTCACACACACACAGACACACACAATCACCAACACACACACACACACACACCCTAACACACACACACACACACAAACCCTAACACACACACACCCTCACACACATAACACACAAACCCTCACACACACACACACACACACACACAAACCCTCACACACACACACACAGACACACACAATCACCAACACACACACACACACACACACCCTAACACACACACACACACAAACCCTCACACACACACACACTCACACAATCACCAACACACACACACACACACACCCTAACACACACACACACACACACACAAAACCTCACACACACATACTCACACACACACATAACACACAAACCCTCACACACACACACACACACTCACACAATCACCAACACACACACACACACACACACACACACACAAACATAAACAAACAAACAATTCTTCTCTTGGTTTTCAGTCTGAAGTCTGAAACATGTTCCTGCAGTTTTCTGTAACCTGAGCAGCAGCATTTTAAGAGAAACTACAGCTCCCATCATGCTTTGCCTGACGGGTCTGACTATGACCACACTGTAGTTAAAGGAAATGTCTGGTGATTTTCTATATTTTTCTTAGCGTCATCAAATCTCATAACTACTGATCTACTAACAAGTATTGTGTTTGTATCAAAGCTGATATATCTTATTAAAAACAGGTCAGTGAGTCACACCGCTGCACTGGGTCACATGTTCCTTCATCATGAAGAGTTTGGTCACGTTAACTTGTATAGAAACGGCTCCAAAGACTAATAACAGCATCATGTTTTCAGTCTCTGGAGAGTAGTTCTGTGTAAGGCAGACGCTACTGCGCATGTGCAGGAATATGTTTCTGTTTACAGCTTCAAGAAGAGGGTCCAAAATATATTAATGACACCGTACTTTTAAAAAAGTGAAATATAATCCATCCCATAGTACAGTCAGTTACTGCGCCTTCAGTCACATAAAACATCTGACAAACTCTTTCATACATTTTTTATGACAGTCGTAGTTTCGCTGGAATCACGTTCATACTCACATCAGCGGAACCTTCGTCGCTGCCTCCTCTGTGTTCCTACCCGGACGGGATCGTGGTCACACCGTTGCTATTGGATGCAGCTGCAGCTTCTCCACCTCACGGCAGTATGCTAGCAGTATGCTAACAACATGCTAACAGCAGCTAAACCGTCAGGAAAGAGACGATAAAATAAACGTCACAGTTTGCATCCTGACGTCGCAACGCTTCAACCCTCTCCCACGTTGACGTCATCGCCCGCAGTTTGTTTTTAGCTTTGAGGCTAACGCAGCTAGCTAACACAGGATTAGCCGTAAGCCTGTCTGAACGGAGAGTTCCCGGTAGTTTTAACGGCGGCGATAAAATAACGTTTGAGATGTGTTGACGGTACGGGAGCCGACAGGGACCCGAGGAGGAGGTCAGCAGCTGAGACTCGAGTTCAACAAAGAGAAAAACGTGAGTGAACATTTTACACAGAAACAACCCGGATCACAGCTGAGTCCGGATCATCCAGATCAGATTAATGACGCTGAAGCTCTGAGTCTGTATTGGAGGGAAAAGTTAAAATCCTTCTTCTCTGTGCTGAATGATGTTTGTTCAGTTTGTTTTCATTCATCTGCTGAAGGAGGAAAGTTTCTCTGAACTCAACTTAAATCTCAGTTTAACCTACGAGCAGGGTTTATGACGTCACAACTAGTGTGGAGCCAATCAGGGTTCAGTATGTAACCGACACAGTGTGACGTGGAGACTTGAAGCCCCCAGAAAAAAACATTTCAAACACAAATTATTATTCAGATTAGAGTATTTTATATGAATCTTAAAACAGGCCTGCAGAGGATCTTTAAGGGAAACATAAAAAATGATATTTAGCATCTGATTCGCTGGTTTTTCAACACTTACACTTGTGAAAAAGCCCTAACGCTGTTTCAACCCACTGTCAGGTTTATGAAACCTTTATTTTGCTTATGAAAACAGAAAAAAGGGCGATTTCACTGATATTTAGACCAGGTCCAGATCCAAAACCTGGACTAGATTAACAAGGAGGCTCCAGATTTGACGAGTCTTAATAAGCAGACTGACAGTTCTTTCAGTTTTTAATGTGCAGTTTTGTTTGTCAAATGATATATTAGTGTTGCAGTTTAACTGTTAATGTCTTTGAAAGGTTTATGTCGTTTGGTAGAATCATTAAATCATTATAGAGTTTTAAATGTGTTAAAATATAGTTTCACAAACAAAACACTTTGAAAATAAAGTATTTTCTGTCAGATTTCTCTGAATATTTCCTGAAAATCAGAATGAAATAAACTGATCTGTAAAACAAAGCGTTTCCTCTTGTTGCAACAGGTTCTGCTGACCAATCAGACGCCCCGCTGGACTCTTCATGGCTGAGCTGGACCTGGACCCGAGCTGGTCCAGACCGGACTGGGTCAGCATGCTGGTTAGTGAGCCGCTGAAACCTGAACCATGTTAGACTCTGGTGGAGCTGCTGTAGAGGAGCAGGAGGCTGCAGAGGAACCTGGTCCTCCCGGTGGTCCCGGTCCTCCTGGTCGGCCCCCCCTGGCGGAGAAGGCCCTGTCGGAGTCGTTCTCGCGGCTGCGATACTCCGACACGTCGCTGCTGATCTGGCAGCAGCAGCAGCAGCAGCTGCAGGCGGCGCCGCCCTCCAACTACCTGAGCCGCAGCCAGTCGGCCTGGTACAGCAGCTACGGGAACCAGGCCGTGCTGGTCCGGGACAAGAGGGGCATGGAGGACTCCGAGGGACAGTCCAGGATATGCAGCGTCATGTAGGCAGGAGACAGAAACCAGGATCGGAACAGACCGGATCAGTCAGGAGCCAGAAACTCTGATTCACACTGAACTCTGTGTTTATTATGTTTACAGTTTAGTTGAACTGAAGTTAAAGCTTCGACTTCATCACGTTAGTTTAAACCACTTCAGTAGGTCCATATACACCAGCGGTGGGCAAATAGTGGCCCTCGGACCAAATCTGGCCCTCCAGCAAAAACATTCGGCCCCTCGAAGTTTTAATGTGTGAATTTAAAAAACTGTTTTAATTCCACAACTTGAGCCTGTTGAAGAATAACAGATGTGTTGTTCACAAACACGATCGAACAGCAACAACATGTTTGATCGACCGCAGCTGACGTGTTAATCACGTGTGCTTAACGAGTCTCCAGTCTCTGGTACGTATGAGTCACTTATAGTAAACAGTACTGAGGTCAGCTGTGACTCTTTTAGTCTTCAGTTACAAATAGAAAAATAAAAGAACAAAGAACTTCTTCACTTGTAATTAGAGAAGATTTATTTATTTAAGGAACTATTTTATTATAAGACATGTTTTTATGCTGTATATCATCTTTATTTTTTCATATATATGAATATGCATTCTGTATATTTGTCTATCTTGTTGTCTATCGTGTGGTGATGATGAGTGATGTCAGTCTGACCTGATTGGTCCACCAACCTATTCAAGATGTTTTCTCCTTTTGTCTGTGAACTGAATCTTTGTTCCTAATAAATCTTCTCTACATGTGACTGAAGACAACAGCGAGTTCTTTGTTCCTCCAACACACCTGCTGATCTACAGGTGAGCAAAACTCCTGCTCATCAAAATACAGATAAATAAATAAAGAATATATATGATTGTGTTTCTGAGGTAAACCAGTAAAATATCCTGGTTGCTAATTACTGACTGCTGGTGCACATTAGGACACATTAACACTGTTAATAGTGTGTAATACAGCTGGTATCTATAGAAACGGAATCCCTCCTGTTCTGAAACCTGATTGGCTGCTGACAGATGACATCACAGTTTACCTGTTGACAGGAAGAAGACGATGCTTTTATGGAGAATTTCACCTCGTTTCAAGTCTTCATGAGTTCATCGGTGAAGAATTTCAGCTTCACTGTGGACGTTTTAAACAAACATCACACCTCCAGTGATGTCATACAGGAAGTGACCCTTCACCCCCACATCTGTATTAAACAGATTCACTTCCTGTAGACTCAGATTATTCTTGTATGTAACAGTTTTAGCAGCAGGTCACATTAAATATGATTAAATATTAAAAACAGTTTCTGTATTTTACTTCCATCGTTTTGTCGAACATGTTTCACTTCTTGCACTTTAATCTCTCCGCCGTCTTCTGATATGAAGAATATTAAATAAAGATATTTTTAGCAGAAGAGAAGTTTCATTAAGATTTCAGACAGCAGCTGATTCTGCCTCTAAAAACTTTTAAACCCACTTTTACAAACAGATGTTTTTTATGATTTTCCTGCAGATGCAAACATCTGCTTCTCATGTTTTAACTCTTTAAATATAATAAAATAACCAGCTGAAGGTTTTAACCTCAATAAAAATAAGTGTTCATCGTCTAATTCAAACCTCATAAAGTTAAATTTAATTTAAAGATGCAATGAAACAGAAACGTTCTGGTTCCTCTCAGGATCGACTGTAATAACTTTTCATTTGGCGCCATCATCTGGTCGAACTGATCTCTGCAGAACTACAAACATTCCCATCAGCCTCAGCTGCACTTTGTGTTTACTGCTCATCAGTAAATATAAATAATCACTAAGCTGGTGAACAAGCAGGGTTCAGTTAGATTATTTAAGACTCTTAATTATACGCAGAATGTAATTTAAAACCTGATTCACCAGTTATGAACAATTATATAACAATTCTTAATATTATTAATTAAATGATCATGACCTGGATCAGAAAATAGATTAATGTTTTAACCAATTATAAAATGTTTAATTAGTTTTTCCTCTAAACTAAGCGGCTGCTGATGTTAACCTACAGCAGGAATATTAAACACTTTTAAACACCTCCTTCATTAAACCTGCTAATCACCAACACGCAGCGTCATCATTACATCACTAACATTATAAATACATGATGAAGGGATCTTCTGCTGGTCAGTATGAAGAGGAGGAATAATTACAGCAACAACAAAAAAAAAAAACAGCTTTAATGTTCATTTTAAGACACTTGATAAACTGTGAACTCATCCTTTAAAGTCTCCAGAGAATGAATGAGAGTCGAGTCATCGCGTCAGTTTATGTGTTTATTTATGAAAACAAAGGAACTCAGAAAATAAGGATCCCATATCAGTAATTACATCAAATAATTCACTTGTTGGTTTTTCGTCAGTTCGTCCTCTCTCTCTCTCTCTCTCTCTCTCTCTCTCTCTGCGTCTCTACTCTATCGAGCGGAGTTCATTCTAAACCTCAGACAGCTACTATACAGCTACTATACAGTGCTCGAAACATACGGAAGAAAGAACGTACGGCCGGAGTGCATGCAAATACATAAAATCACTTTTTTCCTTTTTCTTATTAAAATACAAAAATGAACTATTAGCATCAAAGCTCGACCATCAACTAAAAACAAACAGAGGAGGTTACTGTGGCAACGCGCTGTCTGTCTGTCCGTCCTTATTGGTTCTTTATGTTTGATCGGTTCGTTTATTCTCGTCTTCGGTTAAAAGACCTTCTCCATGACGACCGGCAACCTCCGCCTGCTGAGGAAGGCCACCAGATGTGGTCGAAAGCTTCAGGGGGAAAAACAAGTCGGGCCTTGAGAAGGTTTTTTTTTTTCTTTTTGTGTGTAAAAACAGATTTAGTTTAAAATGAGATGAAACAGAAAAGAATTGAAGCTGGAGGCAGATACACAGCACAACCTATCAATCAATCAATCAGTTCATTGATCATTTATCACCAGTTCAGGCTCTCTCTCTCCCGGCCTGAACTCGTCCAAACATGATTACCAATAATCAATCAGGACTCGTTCACCACCCCCCCCTCCTCCAGCGACTGACCTTTTAGACATTTTGATTCAAGCTAACAGGAGCTGACTCCGCCCACACAGAAAACACCTGGCTGACATCACAGACGAAGACATCACCTCACAGGTCAAAAGGTCAAACAGGACTGCGTCGACGGTGTGTGTGTGTTTATTCTAACAGACAGACAGACAGGTGGGTCGACAGGTGAGTTTGAGAAGCAGAAGTCACATGATTCCATCTGACTGATCTGATTGGCGGCACGGCAGCGAAACCAGATCGCCACAAACACGAGGTGGTTAGAAAAGAAAAAAAAACAAAACAAAAACAACTGATGCCCCGCCCACTCCAGGGGTTCAATGTTGTGTTCAGGACACGATGAGAAACTGGAAATTCTGAACTTCAACAGGAACTTTATCTGTGAGGCTTCAGAGACGCGTCAGTCGAATGAAGGACACAACCGACCAATCAGAGCAGAGCGCTGTCACACTGATTTAAAGGACACCTGTGGAGATTTTTTATTTTGACTCGTGTTGAAGTCCGTTTCTTTAAATCGATTTGTTTCCCTTTAAAAAGTAACCTGACGTCTGTCAGTTTGTCAGTGTTGCACCTGTAACCACAACCGGCAGTGATGTCACAGCGTCCTGATGTACACTGTGACATCACAGTGTCCTGAAGTACACTGTGACATCACTGCGTCCAGGGCAAGAAGTTAAAGCGCCAGAGGGGCAACAGGAAGAAGAAGACGACCTGCAGGTATTTTCCACCTCAGCGTGTAAAAACGTAGAGGGCGCCGATGATGTCACAGCGCCGGTTAAGCTGAAGATGACGAGTTTGAACCTGAACCCTGACGAAGAGGAGACCAACTTCAACACCTAGACTGAAAATCCTGCAGATCCAAAAACAATAAATCTTGAAAGGAGTCAAAGTTCTGAGCACCGTCGGATGTCGGCTGCGTGTCAAACGTAAAGCTACGTCCTCGTCCGACGCCGCCGCCGAACACAAAAACGAACTGTCCGCCAAGATCACATCACGGCTTCTTTTACGAGATTTCAGTTTCATTTCAGGCTCCGAAATGTTATCAATCAGAGCTGACGAGGTTTTACTCAAAGAAAGAAACTCTGCTGTTTGAGTTCAGACAGAAAACGTTTCGTTGCAGCTTCAAAAACACTCAGAAAAGGTTGTTTGTTTGTTTGTTTGTTTGTTTTTTTTGCCTCGATTTAAGAAATAAAAACTTTCCATCTGCTGATCAGAGAAGAAAACTTTTGGTATCTGCCTCCTCAAGATCAGCTTTTGTCTTATTTCTGGAATATTTTAAAATCTAGATGATATAATTATAAAAATAACTGATTATTTTTAAAAACAATTACTGAAGCAGGTTTTTCTTACAGAATGTTATTTTGTATCGTCGCAGCTTTTATTTTTGTGTCCTTCCTTTCAAATCAGAAAAAACAAAACAAAAAAAAAACGTTTAAAACATTTTTGGACATTTTAACCTGATAACGTTAAAATGAGGCCTGATCAGGATGCTTCCGTACATCTGTGACAGTCTGGAGTTTGAACCCTGACAGGAAGTATCTGTTACAGTAAGAGTGGTTTTGTTTTGGCGGGGGGGGGGGGGGGGGGGGGGGGGGGGGGGGGACAGGACAGCGGTACAAAGACATTTTTATATCGAGAACCTTATAAGACACAAACAAGTTCAGCACACAACCTGAAAAATCAAAAAAAAGAAACAAAATAAAAAGGAAATGTAGTGTTAAAAAAAAAAAAAAAAAAAAAAAAGAAATTTGTCTTGTTCTCTGCTGACAGAGCCGGCGGCAGGTTAAAGGGGGGGGGGGGGGGGTCGGGTCCGGACCTGGTGACCCCTCCCCCCCCCCCCCCCCTCCTCCTCCTCCTCCTCACATGTTGACCCCGGGGACAGACAGTGGGTTGTGGGTTTTGGTTGCAGGACCAGCAGAGGACAGGTTTGATCTCAGGAGGTTTTCTTTCACTAAAACAAGATCTGAGTTTCATTTCTTCTGATGTCAAGAAACAAAACTTAAAGCAGTTTTTTTTTTTAAAGATCTGGTTTCTTCTCTTTTACAGGATAAAAAAATAATAATAAAAAAAAAATCTAAAAACCAGCTTTCAGAGACCTGAAACTTGCTGCAGAGATAATCCATCATTCAGATTCTAGTTAGTATCATGGTGTGGTGACGCAGCCGGGACCAGTTTCACCACGTTTACAACTTACAAGCTGCGACTCGCGATATGAAATCATTTCCTCTCGTTTTAATTTTGACTAATCAAAAGAAACACCGTGTTTATGACCCGTGTGTACGAGGATGTGAGAGGAATGTTGGACATAAATTCATCAGCTGATATTTTCTTATCAGATTTATTAAACTCTCATTTGATCATGTTGGATTTTCTAACAGCTGTTTGTGTCAATAAAAAACACTCCGCAGCGTCCTTGAACACACCTCAAAACGGGGGGAACTTTTAAACTTCCTGGAAAACTCAGCAGTGACATCACGCTTCAACTAGAGGCTCCGACCAATGACATCACAGCTCTGATCTGATCCCACGTCAGTTTACACTCAACATACTTTCATACGATCCCCGACGGCTCTTAACCCTGCGTCTCTCTGCTGACTGTTCAACTTATCTCAGAGAAAAAAAGTTGGAGCTTTTGTTCAGAAATCAGTCGGCAAAAACTTTGTTTACTTTATTCGTTTCTCGCTCGTCTTCCTGCCACATGTTTCTACTCAGAAATACACTCAAGTGATCAGTTTATCAGCTGCAACTACTGTAGTGATCAAACTCTCACAGAAAGCTGTTGATTCAACCCGATGCTGCAGTCTGTGCTGCTGTCGGAGTGTTTTCCTTTATAATAATTTATCATTTATATAAATGAAAACAATTCAACAGCAGCACAAACTGCAGCCTCCAGCTAATTTACCAAATAAACTGATGAACGAGGGCATGAACACTGAAGCACGTCGCTCCCTCCACAGTTAACCTACAGCACAGACAAGTGTTGTGTGTAACATCTGTAACAGCAAACTAGCTGACGAGCCTTCAGTGTTATATAAATATTAAGAGTCACTTTCTCCTCTTTGTTTGTCTTCTTTTGATTCTTCTTTCACATATTTTTTTTTTTTTTTTTTTTAAACGCAGATGTTTCTGAGCAAAAATCAACCAAGTAAAGGAAGTGACACACCTGGAGACCCTTCCTGTCTTCTCATTGGTTCTGCTGTCAGACGCTTCAACAACCCCGTTCAAAAGAGAGTTACATCATATTAATGTAGAAGTGATGACACGGTTACAGTGGGCTCTCAGCTGCACCACCACATGATCATATAACTAGAGCTGCAACTGTTAGTCAATCAATCCATTACTTATTAACCGACAACTGTTTGGATAATTAATCATTGAGACTTTTTAAAAAAAAAAAAAAAAAAAAAGTCAAAATTCATGATTCCAGCTTCTCAAATGTCAATGTTCTGGTTTTAAAGATCAAACAACTAATGGATTCATTGATGAGGAAATAATCCTCAGTTGCAGCTCTAAATATAACTTAACAAAACACAAAAATACATAACTGACTTTGATGGATTTTCATTCTACGGCAAGTTTTTGAGAAATAATCCTTCCAGTTCTTTCAGCTCATGTGACGAGTGAATGAATGTTAAGACAGAACGGATCAGAATCATCAGAACTGGATAATCTGACTACAGATGAAAACTGCACACGATGGAAACAACTTGATTGGCTCCTCAGATCCTTGTTAGTATCCAGGTTTCTGTGTTCGTCCGCCTCATGAAACCTGAATTTATGTTAAAAAAAACAAACAAAAAAAACCCCGCTGAGATCTCCTCCTTCTCCTCCTCTCCCATGATGCTCTTATAGATGCTTCTGGAATGTTGTCAGAGGTCAGGGGTCACAGCCAGCCGTCCAAGAAGAAGGAGAAAAAGAAAGCCTCCACGGCAGCGAGGCCCCCCCGAGTGTTCAGAGAAGATCAATACGACTCCCAGACAGACAGACAGACAGACAGGCTGCCCGTCTCTCTACAAGCTGTCTCCCTGCCTCCTTCCTCTTCTTCTCTTGCTGAGAAGTTGTTGCTTTCTTCTTCTTCTTCTTCTCTTCTGTCTGTCTGCATTCCTCCAGGAAAAAAACAAAACAAAACAAAAAAAAAAAAAAAAAACACTAGGTGCTAAAAAACAGGTCAGCCTATTTACATACAGTCTCCAAGTCTGTGTGTGTGTGTATGTGTGTGTGGTATATATTTATATATATATATATGTGTGTGTGTATGTGTGTTGTAAGAAGTTCAGAGTGTGTATCTCTGTCTTTTGTGTGTGTGTTTGTTCAGAATGTAAGTTTACATGGATGTGTGTGTGTGTGTGTGTGTGTGTACAGATTGAGTTCCTGCGTTTGACTGTGTGTGTGTGTGTGTGTGTGTGTGTGTGTACAATGAATAAACCTCTGTGTGTGTGTGTGCGTGTGTGTGTTCAGTAACATGTGTGTGTACTGTGTGTTCAGTCTGTGTCGGAGGAAGAGGAGGTTCCTGTTGAGGAGCTGTCATCAGAGGAGGAAGAGGAGCTTCCACTCAAACGACTAGCCCCGCCTCCTGAGGCCCCGCCTCCCGCTGCCTTCTCTGAAAACGAGAGAGAGAAAGAGAAGTTAGCGCGCTAAAATCATGTCAAGATTATGTCCTAACATAAAATATGTCCTAGTGACAAAGATTATGTCCCAATGTCACCAAAAATATGCTCTAGTGTCACCAAAAATATGCTCTAGTGTCACCAAAAATATGTCAAAGTTTCAAAAATTATGTTCTAACGTCACCAAAAATGTCCTAGTGTCATCAAAAATATGTCCTAGTGTCAAAGATTATGTCCTAATGTCACCAAAAATTTGTCCTAATGTCACCAAAAATTTGTCCTAATGTCATCAAAAATGTCCTAATGTCATCAAAAATTTGTCCTAATGTCATCAAAAATTTGTCCTAGTGTCATCAAAAATTTGTCCTAATGTCACCAAAAATATGTCCTAATGTCACCAAAAATTTGTCCTAATGTCACCAAAAATATGTCCTAATGTCATCAAAAATTTGTCCTAGTGTCAAAAATTGTCCTAATGTCACCAAAAATGTCAAAGTTTCAAAAAATATGTCCTAATGTCACCAAAAATTTGTCCTAATGTCATCAAAAATGTCCTAATGTCACCAAAAATATGTCCTAATGTCATCAAAAATTTGTCCTAGTGTCATCAAAAATTTGTCCTAATGTCACCAAAAATATGTCCTAGTGTCAAAAATTGTCCTGTCACCAAAAATGTCAAAGTTTCAAAAATTATGTCCTAATGTCAACAAAAATATGTCCTAATGTCACCAAAAATTTGTCCTAATGTCACCAAAAATGTCCTAGTGTCATCAAAAATTATGTCCTAATGTCATCAAAAATATGTCCTAGTATCAGATTATGTCCTAATGTCATCAAAAATATGTCCTAATGTCACCAAAAATGTCCTAGTGTCAAAAATTGTCCTAATGTCATCAAAAATATGTCCTAGTATCAGATTATGTCCTAATGTCATCAAAAATATGTCCCAGTGTCAAAAATTATGTCCTAATGTCATCAAAAATATGTCCTAGTATCAGATTATGTCCTAATGTCATCAAAAATATGTCCTAATGTCACCAAAAATTTGTCCTAATGTCACCAAAAATGTCCTAGTGTCAAAAATTATTTCCTAATGTCATCAAAAATATGTCCTAGTGTCAAAGATTATGTCCTAATGTCACCAAAAATATGTCCTAATGTCACCAAAAATATGTCCTAATGTCACCAAAAATATGTCCTAGTGTCATCAAAAATATGTCCTAGTGTCAAAAATTATGTCCTAATATCACCAAAAAGACTTCCAACACGCTGCAGCAGTCATTTCCTCAGACACATCGTAGGGATGATGTACAGACAGCAGTAATATTTTAGTACTTACGCAAAAATATGTCCTAATGTCACCAAAATATGTCCTAGTATCAGATTATGTCCTAATGTCACCAAAAATATGTCCTAGTGTCACCAAAAATATGTCCTAGTGTCAAAAAGTATGTCCTAGTGTCAAAAAGTATGTCCTAGTGTCACCAAAAATATGTCCTAACGTCACCAAAAATATGTCCTAACATCATCAAAAATATGTCCTAACATCACCAAAAATATGTCCTAGTGTCAAAAATTATGTCCTAACGTCACCAAAAAGACTTCCAACACACTGCAGCAGTCATTTCCTCAGATACATCGTAGGGATGATGTACAGACAGCAGTAATATTTTAGTACTTACGCAGTAGCTTCCTCTGCTTCTTCTGCAGGCAGGACTTGACGTAGCGCTCCAGCTCTCGGAGTGTGGAGGGTTTGAGGGTTTCGAAGTCGATCTCGATCTCGTCGGGGTTGGAGTCCCTCAGCGACGGCTCCCTGGACTGGATGATGTGGACGACGCGGCCCAGCTTCTCTCCCGGCAGCCGGTTTATATCCAGACTCAGCTGGCGCTTCTCATCGTACGACATGGGCAGAGACGACTCCTCGCCGTCGTCTCCGTTGGCCGAGCCACCACCTGACGTCTTACTGCCTTTCTTAGGTTGCCTGGAAACACACGGAGTCGCTCTGATTGGTCGAACTCTCAGTTTAATTTCAATCATCATGATATTGATATATTTACTGTTTCTCTTCTCAGCTTATACTGAACTGACTGAATCCTACCTGGTGGCGGTCACCGTGCTGTTGGCTTTCCTTGCCGGCGCTTTCTTCTGATTGGCTGGTTTGGGCTGCTGAGCGGCGGCCTTCGGCTTCTTCTCCTCCTCCATTTTGCTCTTGTTCCCTTTGTCTTTCTCCTTCTCTTTCTTCTTTTCCTTGTCTTTCTTCTCTTTCTTCTTCTTTGGCTTGCTGACCGGAGCCTGGGACAGGACAGCCAGCTGCTCGTGCACCGCCTTCAACTGATGGAATATACTAATTGTCAATACCTATAACTTCTAATCAATACGTAGGAACGCCTTCAGCTGGTGGAAGATACTAGTAATGGATATCTTAAGATGTTTAAACAGATCAATATATTAAAATCATAAAAGACAAATAAACAGAATTCCTCAACATTCATTAAATCTACAATGATGTTAAAAAAGAAGAAAACCAGGATGTTCTTGACCTGTGATTGGTCGGCAGCACCAACCTGCTCCTGTAGCTCAGCCAATCGCGTGGCTCTCTCCTCCTCTGAGTCGGACGATTCGTCGGAGGAGGAGTTGTTGCTGCTGTCAGAGGACGCAGTGCTTTTACTAACCAATGGTGTCGTGGACGGGACCGACGCCTCCAGGCCCTCGTCTGGGATCTTCGCGAAACGCATCTCAAACACGTCCTGAAGAGAGAGAGAGAGAGAGAGAGAGAGAGAGAGAGAGAGAGAGAGAGAGAGAGAGAGAGACCGATTAACGATTACAGCAATCAATTTGTTTCTCAACAGTTGTGGAAGGTTGTGAGAGGTTGTCGTACCTGCAGCTTGCGGGCCATGGCCACCACCTCGTGATCTGGAGGGTTGTACTTGTAACAGTTGGAGAACATTAACCTGACGTCCGTCGCAAAACTCTGAGGATCGCTGTACTCTCCTTTATCCATCTTTTTCTGTTGGAGAGGAGAGAGATTAAATATAAGATTATTAAGTATTATTGTTAGCCTCATGGTCGTTGTCATGTGTTATCTAAAAGGATAAGTTTGTATTTTTTAACTGAAACACTTGACCATTAGAAGATCCCTTCATAATGACCTTACAATGGAAGTGATGGAAGACTGTGGAGTCCTCCTTCTGTCGTCCTAACGAGTCAAATCGAGTAGATATCTTTCAACGTTAGTCTTTTTAGTGCCAAAGTTCCTCTTTTTGTTACTATACTTCCACCTGCAGCTCAACAGGGAAACACTGTCCGAGGAAACACAAAGAGGGAATTTGATGCTAAAAAGACTGTAAATGTGTCAGATATCCACTTGATATGACTAACTCAGACTGCTGAAGCTGAATAGAAGCTTCACACAGACTTTTTAACGACTGTGTGGACACACTGTGGGTTTTGGCCTCCATCACTTCCATTGAAAACACATTTGAAGGATCTTTTAATATCCAGTGTGAACAGGAGGAATGATTACAGCGAGGAAAACCTCTTTCACTGTTCATATGGACACCTGACTGCTGGTTCAAGACTCACTTGAGTTGTGAAACTTTAAGGCCTTTAAGGTTCGGTCACATCAGCATTTAAAACGGTGAAAGTCTGTGATAAAGTCAGTTCATTTACTGTCTGTATGGGCAGCAGACCGTTTGAAGTAGTTTGCCTTATGACCTCACAGAGGTCGTTCTTAAAATTCACTGTCAGCTTGACCTTTTATATCCTCTTTGACCTGTCAGTAAACTAAGCTAATAAATAAAATGGAGGACAGCGGCGAGTAAAGCCGTGCTGATCAGATAATCACAACACCGAAGCACCTGAGAAGTAAAACTACCAACAAATATCAGACTTTGTAAAATTCAGCTGCTGCACTCTACACACACGTGTGTTTTGTGTCTGATGATGTCATGTATGTTACCCGGACAGTGCTGAGGTCCATGGGGTGTTTGATGATGTCATGGTAGTCGTGCAGCTCCAGCGCCTCGGCGTCCACCGGCTTGTAGAAGGGCCAGGCGTAGGCGGCGTGCTTCTTGGAGAGCATCTCCTTCAGGATGGCGTCGCAGTGTTTCATCTGCTCGCCCAGCTTACCGCCCTTCCTCCCTCCGGCTCCGCCTCCGCCACCTCCCACCTCACCCCCCGCCACCTCCTCCACCGTCTCTCTGCGGGTCTTGGCGGGGCGAGCGGCGGCCTCGCGGCGGGACGAACCCAGCTTGGCCGGTTTGGTGTCCTGAGCAGACGGAGAGTCGGCGCGACCGGCAGAGATGGCCGACGTGGTGGGAGTGGTGGTGTCGGCTTTCCTCTTCACGCCCTTCTTCTGTTAGAGAGACAGACGGGCAGAGAGAGAGAGAGAGAGAGAGAGAAGTCAGTGTTTGTATTATTTTATATTTTGGGTCATGTGATGCTGTCCCACACCACACAGCTGTTACCTTGACGACGGGCTGTGCAGAGGGCATCATGGTTGCCGGGGGCTGTGGGGCAGAGACGGGGGGCGTGGCCGGGACCGGTGTGGGTGTGGTCGAGATGACTGGCGTCTGAGAGGGGGAGGGGGAGGGGTACGAGGGGGGAGACGAGGCTGAAGACTCCGCCTGTTGACTCACTGACAGACAGAGAACACACAGTACAGGAAGTATGAGTGGTACTACAGTACTACAGAGCAGTTACAGTACTTCAGTAATATTACAGCAGTAAAGGAGCAGTATAATAACAGTACATATACAACATCAATGGTAGCAGTGTAGTAGTACTGCAGGATGTACTTGTAGTACTGTCATATGTGGCTCTAGCAGTAGTAATATCATTACTGTTACTGTAATATTCCAATACTGTGTAACTTTAAAACATTAGAATACTAATACGCTCGTGTTGTACATCTCTAAACGAAACATGAAAACACAGAAAAAGGCATTAATACTATACACAACAGAATTAAAACATTTAAATAAAACAACCGCGCTTAAGCACCGTAATACTGCAGTCTGTACCTGTGGTAGTAGTATTAGTCGTACTAGAATATGCACCTGTAGTCCAGTATGTGGTAGTAGTATATATGCTCTAATATCTACCTGTAGCAGTAGTATTGCAGTATGTTGTTTACTTCAGTACCTGTAGCAGAAACCAGGTGAGTAATGTGCTTAATGACGCCTGCCCTCCTGGCTATAGTTGCATGGAAAACGCTTGCGGCTGTATCGTGGTGGTGGTTTAGCAGTCGTACACCAGGCTGAACTGAAACTGTCTCCCCTGCCGGTCTTTTCCTCCCTGAGATACACGACCTCCATGTCAACCAACGCTGTCATTGTTGGTTATATGAACGGACATGTTGACAGCCCCTCTGTCATTTTGCAGTGGAGTTCCTGAGTCTGAGTGTCTTGGCCTGAAGCAGCATCTTGATGTCCCTACTCACACCAGGGGGGCACACTTGACCTGGTCATCACTGACGTCCGCCTCCATCAATAACCTCCAGGTCTATGATTTGGGTTTTGACATGTCTGTCACCTCGTACTAAACCTAAGCGTCAAGCTCTTTTTCCGGAAGTGGAAAAGCATTGATCGAGGCATCGAGCTGGTGGAGCTCTACAATACATCTCTGAGCAGTGTCTTTGATCTTCAGGCCCCTTTCAAGACGCATAAGGTCAGTTTTTCACACTCTGCTCCCTGGTTTACTCATGACCTGTGGAAAATAAGAACAGCTGGACGTATCCTGGAACAACGCTGCAGATGCTCTGGGCTCGCTGTCCATAAACTGGCCTTCCGTGAACATCAAAGGACTTACTAAAAGTCCCTTAAAGATGCTCGGTCACAGTTCTACTCCAACCTAATTAATAGCAATCCTGATAACCCAAAGAGTCGTTTTTCCACCATAAACCATCTCCTGAAGCCACAATCTTCTTCCCCATTTGAGGGTCCCTCTCTCTCCTGATTCTCTCTGACTTGAATGCTGCATTTGACACTGTGGATCACACCATCCTCTTGAGAACACCTCCACACCACCGCTGGACCTTCAGACTCTGCACTTCAGTGGTTTTAGTCCTACCTCCTACCTTTCCAGTAGGACTGACTCACTCATTGGGAGGATGCAGGTCTAAATCACTCCCCGTCACCTGTGGTGTTCCACAAAGATCAGTCCTCGGCCCCATCCTGTTTACCCTCTACATGCTCCCCTTGGTCTGTTCATTGCTATGCTGATGATGCCCAGCTGTACATCAAAACCACCCTAAGCCCTTCTGCAGCCATGTCACGCCTCAGTACCTGCCTTAAGGACATTAAGGCCTGGATGAGCACAAATTTCCTCCAGTTAAACAACAGTAAACTGAAGTTCTCCTTATTGGCACTCCACACCAGATTCAGTCATCCCCCATACCTCATCTCACTTTTGACGGCCAGGACGTCCCCCTTTCCTCCGCAGTCACTAATCTGGGTGTTAGGTTTGACCCTAAGATGACTTTTAATGACCATATAAGGAATCTATGCAAAACCCAGAGTGTCCGCTAGTGTATTACAAGCCAGGCAGCTTGCCGGGCCTGAGTTGACCCCCTGCCAGGCCTAAACATCAGGGATTTAAAAAAAACCAAGTAGTGTAGTTCCTTTAAGGAATAGCTCAGTGCGTAGCGAGTGTGCGGTCATGAGAGAGTGTGTGTGATGGTGAGGCTGCAGCAGTAACCCGTCTACCATCCCAGAGCAGGCTGAGCAGGTAGAGAGCAGGAGAGTTTCTGCCGAAAACAAGCACCGAGACCCGAAGAGACGTGAGAGCAGCTGCTCACTAACAGCTACGTGTGTTTACAACAGAGAGCAGGAGGAAGGACAGACATCTCATTCTGGTACTCTGATGTATGTTATTAATATTTCACTATAAATGAAAAGTGTGGTACAAATTAAATGTAATACTTATGATACTGCAGATACATACTGCAGAACTACTACTAATTAGTTCTGAATAATGTAGTGTACTTCATTCCCTATAGTATTCGTACTACAGTATTAGTACTTCAGTACCTGTAGTAGCAGCAGCAGGCTGTTTGCTCTTGTTCTTCCCTTTAGGAGCTGGCGGCAGCAGAGCGACTTCCTCTTGAGGCATCTGAGCGACTTTCTGCAAGAAGATTTTCTCCAGAGCCTGAGCCATCAGAACGATGTCATCTGTGGGCTAAAGAGAAATATAAAGTAAATATAACTGACACACAACAGATAAATAAGTCATAATTTGTTGTTGGAAGCCCTCTCCACTCAATATTACTGTTACTACTGATATTAAAAGGTGCTTTACTAACATCTAATGGCAGACATGACACACTGCCGTCTCCTCCACACAACCTTTAAACCAAACTCTTTACTGAAACTTCAGTCTCACCAAGTCAACTGAAACAACCTGCAGATCAGCAATAAAACACCACTGATTGATCCTTTAAAGTAACTGAGCACTCTGGAGATGTGCGTACCTTGTTGTAGATGTAGCAGTTGGTGAACATGGTGTTGAAGTCCTGCATGGCCTCACTGGCGCTCCAGTAGTAATTGTTCTCCAGACGCTTCTTAATGGTTCCCATGTCCATCGGGTTTTTGATCACTTTGTGGTAATCCTGGAAACATGGACATGGTTAGCTTAGCTTAGCATAAAAACTTTTTTTAAGCCTGGCTCTGTCTAAAATTTAAAAATAAAATATACCAACAGCTCTAAAGCTCCCTGGTCAACACATTATATTTCCTTTGTAGTTACAGGGGGAACCTGCAGCGACTGGAACTATTCCTTGTAGAATAGTCGGTGCAGCGACTGGAACTATTCCTTGTAGAACAGTCGATACAGCGACTGGAACTATTTATTGTAGAACAGTCAATGCAGTGACTGGAACTATTTATTGTTGAACAGTCGGTGCAGTGACCGGAACTATTCCTTGTAGAACAGTCGGTGCAGCGACTGGAACTATTCCTTGTAGAACAGTCGGTGCAGCGACTGGAACTATTCCTTGTAGAACAGTCGGTGCAGCGACTGGAACTATTCCTTGTAGAACAGTCGGTGCAGCGACTGGAACTATTCCTTGTAGAACAGTCGGTGCAGCGACTGGAACTATTTATTGTTGAACAGTCGGTGCAGTGACTGGAACTATTCCTTGTAGAACAGTCAATGCAGTGACTGGAACTATTTATTGTTGAACAGTCGGTGCATAACTGGAACTATTCCTTGTAGAACAGTCAATGCAGTGACCGGAACTATTTATTGTTGAACAGTCGGTGCAGTGACTGGAACTATTCCTTGTAGAACAGTCAGTGTAGTGACTGGAACTATTTATTGTTGAACAGTCGGTGCATAACTGGAACTATTTCTTGTTGAACAGTCAGTGCAGCGACTGGAACTATTCCTTGTTGAACAGTCAGTGCATAACTGGAACTATTTATTGTTGAACAGTCATTGCAGTGACTGGAACTATTTATTGTTGAACAGTCAATGCAGTGACTGGAACTATTTATTGTTGAACAGTCGGTGCATAACTGGAACTATTCCTTGTAGAACAGTCAATGCAGTGACCGGAAATATTTATTGTTGAACAGTCGGTGCATAACTGGAACTATTTCTTGTAGAACAGTCAGTGTAGTGACTGGAACTATTTATTGTTGAACAGTCGGTGCATAACTGGAACTATTTCTTGTTGAACAGTCAGTGTAGTGACTGGAACTATTTATTGTTGAACAGTCGGTGCAGTGACTGGAACTATTCCTTGTACAACAGTCAATGCAGTGACTGGAACTATTTATTGTTGAACAGTCGGTGCAGCGACTGGAACTATTTCTTGTTGAACAGTCAGTGTAGTGACTGGAACTATTTATTGTTGAACAGTCGGTGCAGTGACTGGAACTATTCCTTGTACAACAGTCAATGCAGTGACTGGAACTATTTATTGTTGAACAGTCGGTGCAGCGACTGGAACTATTCCTTGTAGAATAGTCGGTGCAGCGACTGGAACTATTCCTTGTAGAATAGTCGGTGCAGCGACTGGAACTATTCCTTGTAGAATAGTCGGTGCAGCGACTGGAACTATTCCTTGTAGAACAGTCAGTGCAGCGACTGGAACTATTTATTGTTGAACAGTCATTGCAGTGACTGGAACTATTTATTGTTGAACAGTCATTGCAGTGACTGGAACTATTTATTGTTGAACAGTCGATACAGCGACTGGAACTATTCCTTGTAGAATAGTCGGTGCAGCGACTGGAACTATTTCTAGTAGAACAGTCAATGCAGTGACTGGAACTATTTATTGTTGAACAGTCATTGCAGTGACTGGAACTATTCCTTGTAGAATAGTCGGTGCAGTGACTGGAACTATTTATTGTTAAACAGTCGGTGCAGTGACTGGAACTATTCCTTGTAGAACAGTCGGTGCAGCGACTGGAACTATTTATTGTTGAACAGTCGGTGCAGCGACTGTGCTGTGACTTACCGCCAGGCAGAGTTTGATGGCGTCGACGGGCTGGTAGAAAGGCCAGGCGAACTGATGCTTCCATAGAGTCTTCACCACCACGTTCTGCATGTACTGCAGCTGATTGGTTTTCCTGATGGACACAAACACACAGCGACATCACAGAGCTGACAGAGGACTCAGGGCGGAGCTAATGTTAACCCCCTCACAACACGGATCTCTGCATTCACTTCATGTTTCCAACCAAACTGTATCAAAGTTACTGGACGGGATTGGATCAAACTATCAATGTTGAGGAAAGCCTGACCCTGCTGTATCTGGGAATCCAACATATACCAGGGAATGGATGCATCATAATCCACATTAATGTGCTGTGAGTAGCCCATAGACTGTATAAACATAAAAGGTGTAGCAGCAGTGTCTCTGGTTTAACAGCACCGTGCTGGGAAGGTGACAGGTGTGTTTACAGTGTTTGTGTGCTCTGAAAGACCTACGCTCTATCTATAATATCAACATAGGTGTTACTTTTTATTAGGCCATCATAGTTGGTGTGCCAAATGATTGAGACCAATATGTTGCCAATCAGTGTGGTAGAGGGCGAGGGATTGAAAGAGCTAGTTTGGTACCTAAAGCCTGAGAACGTTACACCGTCGAGAGCTACTGTGACAAAACAAACCGGAAACACTTTGAGGTGAAGAAGGAAAAGCTCTCACTAACGAAAGCTACGGCACAACTTTTCTTTACCGGTTAACGGGTGTGGGTCTGTCGAAAGCAAAATTAACGGAGATGGACATCCCTAAGCCAAAATATAGATTTCACTTCCGACTCTTGTACTGACGATTAATCCGATGATAAATGAAGTTTTGTGCACATCCTTTCCTACCTGTCAGGTAGGTCAGACACAGAACGTGGACGCAAGTGATGAAACTGATCCAACTGCAGCTACATGAAGCTACTTTTCTGCGGCAGGTTTTTAAGTTGATTTTTCATAGAAATAAAGTGAAATGAACAGCTGGAGGGTCAGAGGTCAACCTGAAACCTGATAATCGAAAAGTGATCAGCAGCGATGTAGAACGAACAGGAAAGTGTTATTAACTCAGGTGTTGTGTACCTGCCGGGTTTGGTGGGGTTGGTGACCTCAGGCGGGGGCGGGTTGGTGAGTTGAGGGGGGCTGGGGGGCGCAGCCTCGGGGGCGTCCGACATGGTGGACGACGGTGACGCAGCAATGCACCGTGGGACGGCAGTGTCTGACCTGAAGGTGAAAAAAAAACAACTCCCTCTGGTGTGTGAGGGCGTGTGTGTGTGTGTGTGTGTGTGTGTGTGTGTGTGTGTGTGTGTGTGTGTGTGTGTGTGAGGGCACACAAGTGTGTTTTAGTGTGTGTTCAGTTCAGGTGCTGTTTGTGTTGATTCTTCAGCTCGATGTTTCCCCCGAGGAGACAAACTCCCATCGCACGACCTGAGAGACACAAACAGAGACAGAAAGAGCATCATTAGCTTCCGCTGCTGCACAATCAGACACATCAAATAAATCATGTTTCAGCTTTCAGACAGAAAAGGCTGCAGTTTTTCCTCTTCATGCTCAAAACAAAACAACTGCGCCAGACTATCTGCAGCTGCTCAGAACTCTTTAAAAGCACTGAATTCAGTCCTCAGCATGCACTGAAGTGTTAAACTTGTTGAATATGTTCTCTTTCCTGCTGCAGACACTAACATTGGTTGTAAGTTATGTTGTTATGTGTTTGCGAGCGTTCAAGAGATGTTTTACATCTACAAACTACAACAATCCAAAACCCAAAAATATTCAGTTTGCTATCATATAAAAAGCAGAAAATCATTGTATTTTAGCAGCTGAAAGCAGATGTTTGGCCTAAAAAATGTTGGAAAAGATTAACTGATTATCAAAATAGTTGCCAATTTATAATCAATCAATGAATGGTTGCAGCTCTACATTGTAGTGTGTGCTTTTCATTAATCAAGTAAATCTCTTTATCTTGTGATTAGAGCAACAATATTGATACAGTAGAGCTGCAATGATTAGTCGATTCATTATTAAACGAATCTCCAACTATTTCGATTTAAGATTTAGATTAATTGTTTTGAGTCGTTCTTTAAAAAAAGAAAACAAAGAGTCCAAATTCTCTGATTTCAGCGTCTTAAATGTGAATATTTTCTGCTTTCTTTAGTCTCTGTGACAGTAAACTGAAGATCTTTGAGTTGTGGACAAAACAAGACATTTGAGGACGTCAGCTCGGACTGATATTTTACAGACCAAACAACTAATCAAGAAAATTAACAGCAGATGAATTGATGATGAATATAATCACTAGTTGCAGGTGTGACTAACATGTATTCAAACATCCTGTTTGACCAGTTCAACATAACAGACTGAAGCTCGTCTGCTCCCGTAAACCATCCACACAGTTTAACACACCATCAGCCTACTGGACCAGTGCTGGACCAGTGCTGGACCAGTGCTGGACCAGGGCTGGACCAGGGCTGGACCAGGGCTGGACCAGGGCTGGACCAGGGCTGGACCAGGGCTGGACCAGGGCTGGACCAGGGCTGGACCAGGGCTGGACCAGGGCTGGACCAGGGCTGGACTCAGACTCAACTGGGTCCCGAGGATTCATTCTGAATCCTGAAGGTGTCGACATTTCTTTTACTTCATCAACTGATCGGTCGACAGGAAATGAATCCCCAACAAGTTTGAAGGTATCAATTCATCTTCTGATTGGTTTCTCAATTGACTGCTTTGTTATAAAGTGTTATAAAGTTCAGTCGAAGGGTGACGTCTTCATAAGTCTTGTTTTGTCCGACCGACAGTTCAAAAATATTCAAGTTTACTGTCATGTGAGAAAAATAAAACATCAAATTCAGCATCAACAGTCACAAACAGGGCTGTCGCAATAACCACAACATTACAACACCGCGCCAGACGAGCCAACCACAGTGGGTGGCAAGCAACCGCGCTTTGTTCACGTTTTTTTTTTTACTTCTGTGAGGCAAGGCCCTTCTCGTTTTACAATTAAATGCACGTGTACTGAGCGTTCACTCGGCGGCTCTAAAGCATCCAGCTAACCCGGCGCCCAGCCCTCCTAACAGCCGGGCTCGGTGGTTAAAAAACGCGTCTGGATGAATATCTTGTCTCGGTTATATGTTGGGGTTGAGCAAAACGTGTTGCCGTGAGTAACGGTGTTACTGGTGTTACGTTTTGTTTTGTTTTTTTTAATAGAAATAAAACCATTTAGTTCATTTTTTGTGTATCAGAGCCAACGTTCATCAAATAAGAAAAAACTTACTAAGCATGTTATCAATACTTAGTCAGATGACGGACACTACAAAGAGTGAGACGTCTGTCCTCCCTCCTGCTCTCTGCTGTAAACGCACAGAGCTGTTAGTGAGCAGCTGCTCTCAGACGGCAGGCAGGTTGCTCTACCCTGCATACAATCTAAACCAGCCAGACTCCGTTCATAAATCCCAGGTTTAAGGCCAACGTCGTTTCCTGCCACAACACGATTTTAAAGTGTTTTCTGTATTCGTCAGGTCGACATTCTCCGTTCCACCAATGCTCCATTCGGCCGACACACGAACCTTGATTTTCACAAAAAAAAATAAAGCAGTGATGTCACACAGACGACATACGGCGCTGTTGAGCTGCTGTCAATCAGGGGAAGCCATAGTGGCAAATTAATCTTCTGCCAGTTGATTAATCTTTGCAGTTGTAAATGTTGTTGTTAAATGTCATTTTCAAGCAAAAATTACAAAACTTCTTGAGTATTTGCTGTTTTTCTTGCTCACTGATAATTAACTGAAATAGCGCTGAAAGAATTATTCAATTAAACTGTGACATCTGAGAGAAAATGAATCATTCACTACTTTTACAATCAATTAATTAGTTTGTTTATCAAGGAAAAAGTCTCTGATGAAAGGCTGCAACTAATTATCATCATTATTGATTAATTTTCAGATTATTTTCACAATTAATTATTTAGTCAATAAAACACCAGAAACTTGTGAAAAACACTGATCAGAACGTCCAAAATATTCATTTTACAGTCATACAAGACAAGAACAGCAAGAAACTAGCAAATATTTGGCACTTTTAAGAAATAAACGATTATTCAATTATCAAAATAGTTGCAGATTAATTTTCTATCTGTCGACTGATCGCTGCAGCTCTACTTCTGTGTGAGGATTTTCTGTTTTTCGTCATTTTAAACTAATAACGAGACATGTAAAGATGTCACCTCGGTCTCTGGGAAACTCAGACGGACGTTAAGTATCTTACTTTTTGTAGACTAAAGGATTAATTGATTAATCAAGAAAATAATCAGCTGATCGATCAGCGACAGTCCTCACTGATGTGGTGAGATTTACCTTCTACGGCAGCAGAGAAACACTTCACAACTGCAACTAATGATTGTTTTCATTATCGATTCGTCTGTCTATTATTCTCTCAATTAATCGATCAGTTGTTTGGTCCATGAAATGACGTCATCAAATGTTTTGTTTTGTCCACAACTCAAAGATCTTCAGTTTACTGTCACAGAGACTAAAGACAGCAGAAAATATTTACATTTAAGAAGCTGCAATCAGAGAATTTTTACTTTTTCTTCTTTACAAAAACAAAACGATGAATCAATTATCAAAATAGTGGACGATTAATTTAATAGTCTACAATTAATCAATTAATCATTGCGGCTCTAAAGTGATGTGAGATGAAAAGAGTCTGGTGGATCTGACATCATTTCCATTGATCATGTTTATGATCCAAACTGACAGATAATAAAATATATAATTATCTGCAGCTTTACAAGATCAGATCAGGAGCTGAAATTACTGTAAAAACTCTGTAAAGAAATGAAAGTTTGTGAAAGTGTTTGTGGAGAGAATCTGGGAAAAAATTGAATTTAATATTTAAAAAGTGAGTTTCACAGTTTTTAATATGTAATCAGACGTAACACTGAAACAATATTCTATAAGTTAACTAGCAGAAAACTGATCAACTATTATTCTCATTAATCTATCAATCTGCAGATTATTTTTTCAATAAATTGATTACCCACCTGATCTATAAACCAGATAAATTGTGAAACTGTTCATTTTAATCTCCACAGAGGAAACGTCAACACGTTCTGTTCGGGCTGAAACTGAGGAATTAATGACTAATTGATAACCATAGTTGTCATTTTCTTTTTATTAAGTGACTTATCAGATTAACTGTTCCAACTCTGGATTAATTGTATATGTCATTTAATAAGTAAATATTGATAGATTCAGGTTCTGTTGTTAAATCATCATAAATGATGTATTTTAGATTTCCTGTCAGTCAGATAAAACATCCTGGTTGAAAAGTCACCTTGGACAGTTTTCTGACTTTTTACAGACCAGAAGATTCATCATCAGATTAATCAATGGTGATGATAATCTTTTGTTGCAGCTCTAATCAGATTAGGATTATATTCTCGTTTAAATTATTAGTTGTTCAGTCTGTGAGGTGACAGAAATGAGTCCAAAGTGACGTCTTTGAATGTTTTCTTTTGTCCGACCGACATCAAATCCTCAGATTGGAGAAGCTGGAATCTGTAAAGTTTAAGCATTTTTTGCTCAGAAAATAACTCCAACAACTAACTGATAAACAAAATATTTGCAAAAATTATTTTGTCAATCAACTAATCGATTACTCCACTATTTGTTTCAATCTAACTCACATGTTCTCAAAAGCAATCAGAGCGTTTGTGAATCCTGCTTGTTGATATAATTTGTGCACAAAACACAACATTTAGACATGTTTTTCTACAACTACATATAATTTCTACACATTTACACACTTGCAGTTTTTGACAGGTTTAAAAGATGACTTACTAACACACACTTACTAAACATCATTTAAAAAACTCAAAATCTCAAACTTTGAAACCATTAATGACCAATTAAAGGCAAACTATATGTCCCCAAATTCACTGCAAACTCTGACTCATCGATCTCACTGTTCAGAAGCAGAAAAATAACTATTTCAACCTGAATTCTTTCGAAATGTGAAACATCTGTTAAGTCTGGAGGTTTAAACTCATGTCCCTTCACAGTGTCGGTGATTAACACCGGGACCTCAAATCGCATGAAAACCGGACTTTCAGCTCTGTCAGAGAAAACTCAGCTGAGTTCAGACTGTTTACCTCCAGCTCAGCTACATTCACAGATAACCGAACATCCTACCTGTCTGTCAAACAGCAAACAAACCATAAACCTTCTCTAAACAGTCTGGATCTGAGTGGAGTCCTGCAGGGATCAACAGATGTGAAGTCCGGCGGCTGCTCGCTCTGCCTGCATGCTGCTGCGGTTCAGCGGCTAACAAGCGGAGCTAACCGCTAACAGCCTCTGCTGCAACCAACAAACTCAACAAATCCATTCAACAGCTCCGCCATCCACAGTCAGACACATACGGCTGCTTATTTACTGCCGAATTAGAGCTAAAAACTCGCGCTAACGGCTGACGCTGCTCCGGTGTGAGCGTTTTGCAGGCTAGCGAAACATCCCATTTATCTCGCTTTAAAAAGATGGCGGGCAAGCCAATGCAAAATATGAGCTAGCTAACCGAGCTAGGCTACTTACCCAAGACGTAAAATGTCATTAATGTTATTAATGGCGGATGTGGGGATATCTGAGCATGTGCAGAAGGGGATATCTTGACATTTGATCGCTTATGAAACGCACAATCGTTGAGTTATAACGGTTATAAATCCAATCTTTGCGTCTGTTACCGCTCGGTGTTTGGCTAGCTAATAAGCCGTTAGCCTGTTAGCTGAGCTTTGTCTGAAGGCGCCGAGCGGCCGGCCAGGCTCCCCGCTGCTCCCCGCGGCTCCCTGCGCTCCGCCTCCCCGCTATAACCCCGCCGCTACCGGCCACAGAGGCGTGTTTACTTTGAGTGTCGGTCCTCCGGTGCGTCCAGCGGCGGGCTCCGGTCAGCTTTCTGGAAGATTTTTATTTAGCGAAGTAGCATAATAGATGAGTTATCAGCTGTCTAACGTGTGCGCAGGCGCAGTGGCAAGCAGCGTCATGGATGTTGTTGTGATCGGATTGGCTGGTTGGATAGCCGAGGCGCTGTGATTGGTTGCGGGGACTTTGCGGGCTATGGTTTGTTGGTGGGGGATGTGAATCGTTTTGATTGGTCGCTTAGGTCGTCGAAGTGCAGTGACTGGCTGAGGGGAAGACTGGGCTGCTGTGATTGGCTGGTGAGGATTTAGGGGTTCAGAATGGCGCCGGGGCTCGTACTATGTTTCCCAGCATGCAGAGTGGCAGCAGAGAGACCGGGCTGCTTTACCTGCAGCAGTAATGATGTGTGATTAATTTACTGATTTAAACTAATAACTGATGTTTATATTGGTACAGAGCGCCCGTCACGTGATCTGTGTTGTGATGTAAACAGATTCATTTACATTTTTAAGATGAATATTTTGGGTGTTTGGGACAAAACGAGACATGTGAGGACGTCACCTTTGACTTGAACCAAAATTTGAATTTAACACAATTAATATTTATATGTGAGGAAACCGAGTTCCAAACAGTTTCCAACTTTTGATCTGTACTCATGATGTAGAGCTGAAACAATTAATCGATTAGTCGACCGGCAGAAAATTAATTAACAACTCATAAATCAATCTGCCGATTATTTTCTCAATAAATTGATTAAAATTTTGGTCTATAAACCAGAAACACTGTGAAAAGAAAGACTCAGTTTATTGTCACATGAGATTTCATAACCGAGCAGGAACTGAGGATTTTTTGATATTCTGCTTGAAAAATGACAAACGACTGATTGATTATCAACATAGTTATCAGCTCTTTCTTGCTTGTTCATTGACTAATATACAGTATAAATATCATTCAGAGCATTTGGAACAGACTTCCTTTACATGTTAAAGAAGCACATTCAGCTGAAATCTTTAAATCAAGACTGAAACTACCGTTATTCACTTCATTACAGCCTCCTCTAGAACCTTTCAACATCCCTTTAACAATGTTGTTTTATTTGAATTTTTATTATTCTATTTGCTTGCTGTATGTATTCTCTTTAACTGTAAAGTGTTGGGACCATGCTGCATGGTGATTCTACACTTTAAATAAAATTGATTGATTGACTTGACTAATCGTTTCAGATCCTTTACTACAGTAAAAGTACTAATACAGCAATATAAAAATACTCCATTACAAGTAAAAGTCCTGCATGAAAAATCCTCCTACAGTAAAAGTACATAAGTATTATCAGAAGTGAACTGTATCCGAATGAAAAAGTACTGTGTGCAACAAGTGAACTGTCTGTTCAATTGTTGAATTACTGAACTGTTAATTGCATTTCAGTAATTGATCCTATATTCATCCTAGTATTGATTGTCATTATTAGATTTTTGGAACATGAGCTGATATATTGTTTATTTTTGTTTCCTCTGTTCAGCACACACAGTCCAGATTTCAGTAAAATATCACATAGTGGTTAAAGTGAATCCTCGTCTCTCCTCCTTCCCCCCGATCGATACCCCGACCTGTTTCAGAGATGATAACGTGTTGAAGATGTTTGATAAAAATTTGAAGGTCTGACATCACACACCGTATGTCTGTCCAATACAAACCCTTTATAAAATCTGAGGACATCGAAGAGCTGAAAGTCTTCTGACTCCTTCAAACTTTGAATGAAGCTGAAACGATGCTGCAGGTGTCTGGATTTTTGTGCACATAAAAGCTGTGAAACACAAAAGCCAAATCAATTTAACTGCACTGTCACCATGGCAACCTGGATGCTGTGAAGTTATTTGTAGATCTGTTTTAAAGGTTTATTCCACCCAAATACTACCTTCTTTCTAACTAATTATAGTTTCAAATATCTAAAATTAAATCAGTCTTTATCACATAGAAGAAAATATAGAAGAAAAAGCTGCTGTTTGATGTAAATACTGCATTAGTAATAAAGTTACAGGTGAAGCATTTAAGGTTTTACACCAAATGCATCCTGTAAAGGAAGTGTAAATATGCTGTCTTTTCTTTTCTTTCCTTTTTTTTGTACTTCCACTCATTTATTTTAGGTTTATATGCAGATTTTTATCAGAAGGAAAACAGTTGCTGATCATTCTGGGAAAATATCACATGTACAGATGTGAAAGGACCAGTTTCAATCCTGCTTTCATCAGTTTATTGTAGAACTCACTTTAGTTAAAAATGTGAAAAAGACTTTAAACATTTGATATAATTTGAACTTCAGTCTTCTCCTCCAGCCTGTACGAAGCTTGTTCTGGTTTTTGAATGGCTGCTGGTTTGTCTGGGATGTCAAAGCAGCAGGGAAGTCTGCGGAGCCACCAGCATGAGTCTTTGGGAGATGCTTACCCAGAATGCTTTGCACTCCGCTGAACAGCTGGTTAAGTTTAGGGGGAGTGTGATGGTTAGGGGTAAAATATCAGGGTGAATCTTTAAACCATTTATACATTTTTTTTGTCTTGATAACGTAGGTAAAGACTTTCCTTGAACTGATGAAAAGCAGTTTTAAATCCCGTTAGTGTCCTCTAGAGGCTGCAGAGGTCACTGCAGCCTCAACATGAACATTTCTCTCAACCTGACGCAGAGCGACGGGTGTGAAGTTCGTCCTGAAGGTGGCGGTGGAGGGAAGTCAGGAGGTCAAACAGAACACAGGAAACAGAACAGCTGCAGTCTGATTATCAAGAAGCTTTATTGTCATTATCAGAGTGAATATTATCATCATCATCATCGTCATCATCATTATCATCATCATCATCATCATCAGTCCTGTTGCTATGGGCCTGTGTGCCGGACTGCAAGAGGCTGTTAACATGCAGCAGAGCCGAGCAGACACACAGACAGACAGGTAAGGGAGTGGACAGACAGGTAGATAGACGGGGGCAGAGAGGTAGACACATAGACAGGTAGTGAGGTAGGGAGACAGACAGGTAGAGACAGACAGGTAGAGACTGACAGGTAGTGAGGTAAGGAGACTGACAGGTAGAGACAGACAGGTAGAGACAGACAGGTAGAGACAGACAGGTAGTGACAGACAGTTAGAGACTGACAGGTAGAGACAGACAGGTAGAGACAGACAGGTAGAGACTGACAGGTAGAGACTGACAGGTAGTGACAGACAGGTAGAGACTGACAGGTAGAGACTGACAGGTAGTGAGGTAAGGAGACAGACAGGTAGAGACTGACAGGTAGTGAGGTAAGGAGACAGACAGGTAGAGACAGACAGGTAGAGACTGACAGGTAGAGACAGACAGGTAGTGAGGTAAGGAGACAGACAGGTAGAGACAGACAGGTAGTGAGGTAAGGAGACAGACAGGTAGAGACAGACAGGTAGTGACAGACAGGTAGTGACAGACAGTTAGAGACTGACAGGTAGAGACAGACAGGTAGAGACAGACAGGTAGAGACTGACAGGTAGAGACAGACAGGTAGAGACAGACAGGTAGAGACTGACAGGTAGTGACAGACAGGTAGAGACTGACAGGTAGTGACAGACAGGTAGAGACAGACAGGTAGTGAGGTAAGGAGACAGACAGGTAGAGACAGACAGGTAGTGAGGTAAGGAGACTGACAGGTAGAGACAGACAGGTAGAGACAGACAGGTAGAGACAGACAGGTAGAGACTGACAGGTAGTGACAGACAGGTAGTGAGGTAAGGAGACAGACAGGTAGAGACAGACAGGTAGTGACAGACAGTTAGAGACTGACAGGTAGAGACAGACAGGTAGAGACAGACAGTTAGAGACAGACAGTTAGAGACAGACAGGTGGACAGGTAGTGAGGTAGGGAGACAGACAGGTAGAAACAGACAGACGGGGGACAGGTAGTGAGGTAGGGAGACAGACAGGTAGAGACAGACAGGTGGACAGGTAGTGAGGTAGGGAGACAGACAGGTAGAGACAGACAGGTGGACAGGTAGTGAGGTAGGGAGACAGACAGGTAGAGACAGACAGGTGGACAGGTAGTGAGGTAGGGAGACAGACAGGTAGAGACAGACAGGTGGACAGGTAGTGAGGTAGGGAGACAGACAGGTAGAGACAGACAGGTGGACAGGTAGTGAGGTAGGGAGACAGACAGGTAGAAACAGACAGACGGGGGACAGGTAGCTATTGTGTTATTTACATACAGGTAGGCAGATGCAATAGAAAGCTTATTGGCTGTCTTCAAGTGGCTCCGCCCCCCTCTCATCTGTGTCGGCCAATCCCCTGTGAGTGGGGGCGGGCTCTGCAGGCTGGGGGGAGGGGTGTGAGGAGGAGGAGGAGGAGGAAGAGGAGGAAGAGGCGGAGGAGGAGGAGGACAGGGAGAGGGGGAGTTCTGGGGGTTGCTCAGTCTGTAGCCTCCCTCCCCCGTCCGCCTCGCCTCCCATCAGCCCCTCCTCCGCCTGCCCCGCTCCTCCCCCACGAGACCCGACGAACTGCAGGTGAGGCAGGAGGGCCTCCTTCTCCCTCTCTCGCTCTGCCGCCGCCTCCCTCTCGCGCTCCCGCCGCTCGGCGTACAACGGAGACTCCAGGCCCAGGTAGGAGGCGCTGAGCTGCCGCAGGTCCAGCTCGAAGGGGCTGCCGCTGGGCTGCACCGAAGCTTCTCCTCCCTGACCTCCTCCTCCGCCCTGACCTCCTCCTCCTTTCTTGCTCTTGCGGGGGTGGGAGGAGGCGGGGAGGCTGTCGGGGAGGAGCGACTGGATCTTGGGGAGCCAACGTTTACGGACTCTCCGGGCGTTGGTGCACATGTCGGCCGCAATGACGTTCATCTCACTCTCCTTAAAGTTAGGAGCAAAGTTCTGACAGTACACTGAGGAGAAAGAGGAGGAGAGGAAGAGGAGGAGGAGAGGAAGACAAAGAGGAGGAAGGGGTAGAGGAGGACAGGGGAGGAGGAGAAGGAAGATGAGGAGGATATAGAGGTGGTGGAGGAGAAAGAAAAAGAGGAGAATGAGGAGGAGGAAGAGGAAGAACAAAAGAAAGAAGAGGAAGAAGTCGAGAATATGGAGTAGGAGGAGGAAGAGGAAGATGAGGGGGAGGAGGACAAGAGGGAGGGGAGGATGAAAAAGAAGAGGATGAAGAAGATGAGGAGGAG
Source organism: Thunnus maccoyii (assembly GCF_910596095.1). Lineage (NCBI taxonomy): Eukaryota > Metazoa > Chordata > Actinopteri > Scombriformes > Scombridae > Thunnus > Thunnus maccoyii. The sequence continues at coordinate 1,534,594 of NC_056541.1, read as the reverse complement.
AAAGAAATGTCTCAGTCTTTCCAAAATACAGTAAAGAGACATACAACCATGAGTCAGACTGTGTGTGTGTGTGTGTGTGTTTGTGTGTTTGTGTGTGTTTGTGTGTGTATGTGTTTGTGTGTGTGTGTGTGTGTGTGTGTTTGTGTGTTTGTGTGTGTTTGTGTGTGTTTGTGTGTGTGTGTGTGTGTGTGTGTGTGTGTGTGTCTCTTACATTTGACGGTGTTTAACACTCGGTTGTCCAGCGGCTTTCGGCTCGGATCATTGGTGGAGGAGCGGATCCCTGTCCCACAGCTATTGGCCAGAGTGTTTCTATGGATACCATAACAACCCAATCAGCACCTATACCAAGCTTTAGATTACCCCCCCCCCCCCCCCCCCCCCCCCCCACACACACACACACACACACACACACACACACACACACACACACACACTCACACTGAGACAATGTGACAGAACAGTTATGTAAAGCAGCAGCTGTATTGTGAAGGAGGTTTTTGTAGCCGAGAGTCAGAATCTTCTGGATTATTTTAACGCAGCCTGATGTCTGATGATGTCACATGACGTCTGATGATGTCACATGACGTCTGATTATGTCTGATGATGTCAGAGCATCTGCAGACATCAATTACAGGCGCGACAAACAGTCGTGATGTCGCGTCTTTTTCGTTAATTTCAAACATGTTCACGGGAACGGGAAGAGATATCTCAGCAGGTTATACCGACTGTCCAATCAGATTACTGCTGAGTCATCACGTGTGTGTGTGCGATACACTGATGTAAACCCAACTGTAGTCTGATGTGTCAGGATCAGATTACAGGATATTTAATTGAGAAGGTCACTCGATCATAGAGTCATGAACTCTTGCTGCGATTGGCTCTGAGATCTGACAGACTCTATGTTGGACCAATCAGAGCTCGCCGTTTGTTAACCGTTGACAGAAAACATCATTCATGTTCCTGTTCACCATGTTTACAGATGAAAAGCGCTCTGTGCTCCTATTGGTTAACATCACCCAACATTCAAAATGAAAAAACATATGTATTTTGAGGTGTGAAAAAATGTTCGTATATCTGTTTTAGAAGTTTAAAGGGAAGAAGCCTCAAGCAGAACCGGGCTGTAGGTGGGCGGCCATCAAAAAAAAAGTATATACATATATATATACACTGTACATCCTCCTCAGAGGCCTACTATTCAAAAAGGGACATATATCTGTTTCTGAGTCATATAAAAACATCCTTCTCTGTTTAGAGCTATACAAAAAGAAGATGTGTCCATTTTAGAGATGGATATATGTCCATAAAACCAGATTTATATATTAATTTCTGAGTTTTAGAGGCATGTTCTGTCCTTTTGGGCTTGATTTCCACACAGGGGTCACAATCATAGCTTAGCTGTGTCACATTTATGGAGTTACAGATGGTTGTAAATGGGGACACTTGGCTACAACATGCAGGACCAGGATCATGTGACAGGCGGAGACAGCTGAAGGAATCCTCAGGCTACTTTTTGTAAAACTTGCTGACTAGACATTAGCTTTATCTGTCTGTCTAAGTCTAACATATCAGCTAAGAAAAGCAGAAAGTCCTCAATAAATTGTTCCGATGGCCTTGTTTATGTTCTGAGTTGGTTTTAAGGAGGTTGGTAGATATATTTCTGAACTTTTGACGGAGCCAGACCAGCAGCTTCCTCCTGGTTTCAGTCTTTATGCTAAGCTAAGCTAGCTGAACCGATGTCTGTACTGGACACGCAGAGATAAAAACTTTATTTAACAGCTCACCTATCGAAGAACGTAGCCAGCAGTCTCCTGAGCAGCACCTTGTGTTTGACTCCAGCACACAGGTGACAGTTCATCAGCTGACCACGCGTCATGAACACACCTGACCCTGCACACACAAAGAAATAATAAGATCAGAACATAAAACATGACCATGGTTTACATAACTCATCTCTTTAGCAGGGTAAGGCCACTTTGGTCTTTGATAAATACAAGTTTATTGGGGCATCACGGCCAAATTGAAGGGCACTAAGGTCAAAACCAATGGTGCAATAACAATAAGTGATAATTACGTTGTATGAAGACAAAACAGTCTACAATCAACAATTAGGACTCAGTGTATTGAAAAACAGCACTGAGTTTATTAAAATTGTACACAATGTTTGTTATACTTATATTTTAATGATAAAAAAAAGTCTATAAATGGGCTACGGGTGATCAAAAACACCCTGCAACTATTAGCATTAGAGTCTGAGATCATAGGAGCAGTCACAAAAATGACTTAAAACACTTTTTTTTACATGTTAAACATTAAACACACTGATGAACTTCTCAGAGACACTAGGATGAGAGCTCAGAGTCATGTAACAGCTGTCAGACTCTCCTGAGTGGTAGAGAAATGGATGTGTGTGTGTGTGTGTGTGTGTGTGTGTGTGTGTGTGTGTTAACGTCACATCACGCTGAAAAAGTAGTGACCCGTCAGATCTCACGGCAAGTTATAAACTCTATGTACATTTGTAGTTAGCTAACACTATGCAGCAATATCCTGGTAACTTTAAAACACATCATGTATTAATATTTACACTGTACGGTGTTCAGCTGCTTGGGCTGATCACATTAATTGTTAGCTAATGTTAGCTAGCTGGGTTAGCTGTTAATGTTTATGCTAACGTTACACATACATTTGCAGGAGTGGCAGAAATCTCACACTACTGTTGATGTCCAGCAGGGTTAGAGTTGTTTATTTGCTGCGTCACATGTAGTTTTAAATGAGGAAATCTGCAACTTTCTTTAAATGGCACAACGGTCAGTTCAAAACAGGGAACGCCAAACTGGCCATGTGGGTAGTTCATGTTAGAAGGGGGCATCCACAGCACTGGCTGTTTAACTGTGGTATAATTCCTGCCCTGCTTTAGTGTGTCTGCCTCTGTCAGCTCTTCCAGACAGTTTTGTGTTTAATTACCTTCCTAACGGCATTGTCACCATGACAACACAACAGCAATGCAAAGAACAGTAAGACATGTTTAAAATGCCTCCTTAGTTTCTACCTGGAGCAAAAAATTCACTTTCTGCTATTTTATCTGAGCATCTAAAGTGAAGTCTTTGCTGCCTTAAAATATTCCCACATCCATCCATCTTTCCCTGTTCATCCAGTTTCCAGACTGAGGCTGGAATTATGGTTCTCTGAGGATACACATTCACATCTCTACAGGTAAACACAGAAAATGGCTGCTAGAAGTATTCAGACCCTTTACTTAAGTAAAAGTACCAATACAGCAGTGTAAAAATACTCCATTACAAGTAAAAGCCCTGCATGAAAAATCCTACTACAGTAAAAGTACATAAGTATTATGAGCTTGATGTAGTTAAAGTATTGCAGTAAAAGTACATAAGTATTATGAGCTTGATGTAGTTAAAGTATTGCAGTAAAAGTACATAAGTATTATGAGCTTGATGTAGTTAAAGTATTGCAGTAAAAGTACATAAGTATTATGAGCTTGATGTAGTTAAAGTATTGCAGTAAAAGTACATGAGTATTATGAGCTTGATGTAGTTAAAGTATTGCAGTAAAAGTAGTGGTTTGGTCCCTCTGACTGATATATTATTATATATGACATCATTAGATTATTAATAGTGAAGCATCAGTGTTAGAGCAGCATGTTACTGTTGTAGCTGCTGGAGGTGAAGCTAGTTTACACTACTTTATATACAGTTAGCTAGTTTAGTCCAGTGGTTCCCAACCTAGGGGTCGGGCCCCTCCAAACGGTCAGCGGATAAATCTGAGGGGTGGTGAGATGATTGATGGGAGAGGAAAGAAGAAAATGTTATAGAAATGGCCATGCCTCCTTATCCACCGTCAGAAAGGCGCAGGAGAGGTGGGTTTAATGGGCCTCGTGTCTGAGGGATTATATAGCCACCTTAACAGTGCTCTCTGGTCTGAGCTCCTCATCTTGTCCCTGATGGGTTCAGGGTTGTAACAAACCAACCAGTAAAAAACGTGCCCCATTCTTCCCTTACTCATGAACATGACTCCGAGATATTTGAACTCCTTCACTTTGTTACTAATCACCAGTAACCTGCAGACAGGTGAGTCCTACCTGCCACCAGCTCCACCTTCTCTCCCGGGTCTCCCTCAGTGTAGAGGGACGGGTGACAGCGATACCCGATCTGACTGATCAGACTGGCAGGTAGGGCCATGTTGTCTCGACCAACCAGCACACAAGGCCGACGCTCATTAGCCAATGGGAGGGGCAGCATCTCCATCTTCTCTTGGACTAAACCAATGACAAAGACAGAGAAAAAGGGGGGTGTCAGCAAAACCTGTCAACAACAATATGAAAACAATATTAAAGTGCATTAACCTGTCGAGTGTTGAGGCTGAAGTGTTTTAGGCTGCAGTTCCTCTATTGTCCACTAGATGCTGCCTCAAGAAAACTGACTGTGTTCAGGTGAATGGGAAACTATGAGGTAAGACTTGCCTCAAGGGAAAACTATGACATCTTTGGCTAAATCCAAATGTCCAGACTTCCCCTCACACAGGTTTCAGCACTCGTAAACTTATCGGGTATGTTCCTGGGAGGTCTGTCCAACTCAACAATTCATCAAGTCTGTGGCTTTTACATCAATTTCTGTGGCTTTCAAAGAGTCCGCTTGAAGGGATGAATCAAGGATTGATATTTCACACAAACATAAATAGATAAACATTTTGATTTTATTTGTCACAATCTGCAGAGTTAGACAGCAAATTATGGTCTTATTCCAACTAATAAAACTGGTTATGAATATCGATGGAAATCTCATAGCACTCCTTCACAGACTTGAACTGATGATGGTGAACACTTTAGACACATCACAGTCTGAATGAATGAAGTTTCAGAAGCTTCATAAGTCCAGAGGTGCATTTAGGCCCCATTTCCACCTGGTATTAACATGTGATCTGTATCTGGACACTGATATCTGATCCTTTGCATTTACATCTGGTATTTATAAGCACTCTTGTTATCTTGATTCCACCCACATTGTGATTGGATCTCAATATGTAAACTAGCTTGGCGAAGCTGGCAGAGTTGTCTACAAGCATGGAGCATCCCAGGTCAGGGGAAGCAATGGGTGGGATGAGTGTCATTCATTTAATGTGGGGATGACTTGTAGCTACCACTACTAACTTGGTGGTATCAAACTGGGGATATCACGGTTATATCACATGCGTCTTAATGATCTGGCTGTAAGGATGCACCCTGGGTGTAGGTCTTTCTGATGGCCCAGAAACTATTTCTTACCAGTGTCTAAATTTAACTCCTCAGTTGTAGTTCCTGGCCCACCGAAGTCCCTGCTCTGGGGGTTGAGCTTTCTGATCTATTGCAGTATTGGACATCCTTGATTGGTTAAACACAAATCTCAGGCTGCTACAACTTGTGTACAACTTTATTCATGTAATAAGGAGGCACTATGTGTCAATCAATATCAGGATGAGGGACGGTCTTGGTGGTTTTTGATGTTAAAGACTTTTTTTGCTGAATCTTCACAGTTCTTGTTCCACAGATGCGGTGGAACGCAGACAGACAATACTGTAAGGGAACTTATAGTTCCTGAGTTTTGCTCCTGTGGCTCCATAGTTTTATGGAACTATTGGGTTGAACAAGGTTAAATGGGCACCAAAAAAGCCTTTATTATAGTTACCTTTTGTACTTGCCTTGATTTCTTTGGGAATTTGTGCTTTTTCTGTGGACATTGATTGCCTACCTGTGCAGGACGATCACCTGTTTTTGTCTGTCAAATCCAAGCAGGACTTAATCCATTAGTTGTTTATTGTTTAAGGGCTAAATGGATGCAGGGTTTCACAGTGCATCATGTCTGTTGCCCTTCACCAGTCTGTCTGCCCCTTCATTCTTTAATAAAATCTCATTTTGCAGATGGTTTACTGGTCACCACTCTGTAGTTTTGTGGTTAACGCACCTCCATACTGGGCTGTTTCATTTTTAAGATTTGGTTGTACCATGATGTAACTTACTGTAGTGGTTACCAGGGTGACCGTAGATGTGTTGGTATAGTCCGGCATGGACAGTGTTGCCATAGTAATCCTCCTCCAGCTCCTCCTCGGTGGCAGGGTGGGAGGGAGGGGAGTCCGTGGGGAGGCTGGATCCTCCTGGACTAGAGCGCCCCCCGCCTGCCAGCAGGTAGGACTGCAGCCCCGGAACCAAACCTCCACCTGCACCCAGGTAACACAGAGCACTGCCCCTGGAGGTCTGGAGGTCCCCCGAAATGTCCACTCTGAGGACAGAACAACGAGGACGAGTCAGACCAGGAGGAGAAAGACTGATAGGAGGAGGACAAGGAGGAGACAGGTGACAGAAGTATAGCGGCTTGCTTTGATGCAGAAATGGTTTATGAAACCAGAGATAACAGTTGTCTGTTAAAACCGGGATAAGATAAAGTCTGAAGGTTGGTGTATTCTTGAAATTAATCTCAAATGAAGTTTATGTCTAAGGGGTCTGATATAGTGCAACAATGGACGTGGTTATGTTGATACTAAATTGGGTGTCTGGATGAAGTGTTTGTGGTATTTGCACATAGTCATAAATTTTGTAGATGGGCAGATGACAAAATGTACGTCCCCTGGACCCTTGCAGCCATGCAGACGCATGAAGTATAATTTGGTCTCAAAGGAAAGTGTTTCTACCTCTTCTGAATGGTCATAATTGAAGGCCAGTCGAAAAGCCTACTCTAATAAAAAGGGACATGATGAGTCGTACAAATGGGGATAACAGTTTTGTACCTGCTCTAACTGTCCTCAGGTCAGGGTAGGAAATTAACTTTTTTTACAAGGGCTTTTTTGTCCTCATAAAAGACCAATGACAGACTAATATTCAATGACTCTTGTTAAAAAAAAGCGAAACTTATAATGCAAGAACATTTAATGGGTAAAAATAGTCTGACACTGAGGTATAATCCCAGTTACAGATAATAACTGTGTGAGTATTTTTACCCATTTAATGCATATTTTACTTTCAAAGGTAGAAACAATAAACACATCGTTATGTAACAATGTCGCAGTTCAACATCTCAACAACATTGCTGATTGTCTGCATGTATGGAGTTCTATGGTTTTAAATAACATGCGCAATGACAACTTTGGTAGCTTTTTTAGGCTCAGCGACCGTCCACATTTCTAACCTACTTTCATTTCCAACTGACGGTGACTCAGCTGTGACACGTTTGCAAATTTAAAAAAATGTTGGTAATGTAACTGTAAGTAGCTGTGTGGTATGGAAGCCCAGCTGTTGCACTTTGAATACAGAGCAAAATCACACTTTGCAAAACATACTAAGTCTCTGTTTAGCTGTTTATTTTACAAGGGCATTTAAAAGCCCCCGTCATCCTAATTCCAAGGGCAATTTTACATTTTTTAGGGGCATTTTGCCCTGAGCCCCCATTAAATTCCAACGCTGCCTCATGTCCCTTTGAATCAGGTCTCTCTTAAACTCTTTGGGTAGGTTTTCCACTTGTCTGTTTTAGATTGTTCAGATTGGATCTCTGTTTTTTTTTTAACCCCAGGTACCTGGAGTGAGCGCTCATTTCATTAGTATTTCTTCGGCACAAGCATGCAAAATACATTCCTGTGGAAGATTTACAGTTTACAGCCGTAACACTCCAAGAAACATAGCAATGCGCCAACTGAGGCGGAGAACAAGAGAACCAACAATTAGACTTGCTCGTAAACATGCATATAAACACATTTGTTAGGCCTCAAGGATAATCATTTAGCATTTAGTGATAAATACTGAATTGTTTGTTTACAGGTTCACACATGTATGTCCTCACCTGGCCTCCTCTCCTCCTCCGCCGTTCTCCTCACCGGTAGGTGTGTCGGCTCTCTCCTGTTTGATCCTGCTGACAGCCAGCAGCAGCTCCTCAGGGCTCAAGGACGGCTGGTCTGGACTGGCCTCCTGCAGCTGGGGGGCACCGTGCTGCTGCTGCTGCTGGACTATTGAGGTGTCGAAGCCCCCGAGCTCATCTGCTGAGGTCGTCTGTAATCCATCAATGTGTTTAAATAAAGTTATTCCTAAATGTCTTCTTTGTTCTTACAGGTGATGAAGAGGTAACACACTGGCCTTTTAAACAGCAGCTACTTTGTCTACAAAGCTAAAGAGATGCAAAGGTGTGATTACTGAAACATATCTTCAGAGTTAACCTTCTGTCCTGTCAGAACTATATCTATATGCTTGTTGACAATAAACCATCAACGATAGAAGTCGGGGCCTTGAGAAATAAACACAATCGCAGAGGTAAAAGCAAATAGTTTGTCTGTGAAGACTGATGGAAAAAACACTGTGAAATCACTGATTGCTGTGTAGCCAGAGGTCACAATGAACACAATGAAGTATTGGAGCATTTATAAAATGAAAACCCTCGTTGCCAGAAAGCAACTGAACTTCACTGGAAGGATAAAATGAGACTTAACATCATATAGCGAGTTATTTTTTATAATGCTGAAGGCCTTTCTTACTTTGATTATCCATCTCTATGTCTTAATGAGCTCTATAGCTGTTGTTTTTCCTAGACTAACTCTATCTATAGTTTTTGGTTTACCAGGACTAACTCTATCTATAGTTTTTGGTTTACCTGGACTAACTCTATCTATAGTTTTTGGTTTACCTGGACTAACTCGGTCTATAGTTTTTGGTTTACCAGGACTAACTCTATCTATAGTTTTTGGTTTACCAGGACTAACTCTATCTATAGTTTTTGGTTTACCTGGACTAACTCGGTCTATAGTTTTTGGTTTACCTGGACTAACTCGGTCTATAGTTTTTGGTTTACCTGGACTAACTCGGTCTATAGTTTTTGGTTTACCTGGACTAACTCGGTCTATAGTTTTTGGTTTACCTGGACTAACTCGGTCTATAGTTTTTGGTTTACCCGGACTAACTCGGTCTATAGTTTTTGGTTTACCTGGACTAACTCTATCTATAGTTTTTGGTTTACCTGGACTAACTCGGTCTATAGTTTTTGGTTTACCCGGACTAACTCGGTCTATAGTTTTTGGTTTACCTGGACTAACTCGGTCTATAGTTTTTGGTTTACCCGGACTAACTCGGTCTATAGTTTTTGGTTTACCTGGACTAACTCGGTCTATAGTTTTTGGTTTACCCGGACTAACTCGGTCTATAGTTTTTGGTTTACCTGGACTAACTCGGTCTATAGTTTTTGGTTTACCTGGACTAACTCGGTCTATAGTTTTTGGTTTACCCGGACTAACTCGGTCTATAGTTTTTGGTTTACCTGGACTAACTCGGTCTATAGTTTTTGGTTTACCTGGACTAACTCTATCTATAGTTTTTGGTTTACCTGGACTAACTCGGTCTATAGTTTTTGGTTTACCTGGACTAACTCGGTCTATAGTTTTTACTCTATCTGGCCTAACTGTCTGTACAGAACTCTCTGGGCATGGTCAAACCCACCTGTGAGTCACAGCAGAGAGGGGAGGAGGAGGAAGAGGCCTTCATCATCATCAGCTCCATGCCTCGCTCCACGATGTTCTGGATCTGCAGGTAGCCGGCAGTGTACATGAGGACCAGCTGCTCACTAGTGGCCATGCTAAGACGTCCCGTGTAGCAGAACGACAATATCTGCTGGAAACACGTCGGTGTTACTGAGGATGGCAGCTCGAACACCGCCTGGGAGGAGGAGGAGGAGGAGGAGGAAGAGGACTCAGCTGCAGAGCTGAAAAGGTCTCTGAAGTAGAGTGAGGAGGCGGCGAGGACGGCCCGGTGCGCCTTGAAGGCCTGACCCTGCACCAGGATGGAGACATCGCAGTAATGTCCCTGCAGCCGCTGCTCATTCAGGCTGCCCAGCACGCTGCTGCCAAAGTCCGGGATCTCCACTTGCAGCAGCCCCTCCGACATGATGGACGCTGCCACTCCTGAGGAGGACGGGACAGGAAGTGGCTGAGTGTTCAGACTAGCCGGTGGCTAGGAGGAGACGTTCCTGACCAGCCAGAGTTAGACTGACAGAGGAGAGGTGGAGGAGGGTGTGGAATGTTTAAGTGCCAGGGATGCAGCAGATATCACCTCCAAAACGTTTCAGATCCATGTTGTTGTTGTGGAAGAACAGCCGGCTCAGAGGTTAGAGGTCAGTGGTCAAGACTGAGGGAAGGGGGTGGGGGGGGGGGTGTTGTGGAGTTCAAGTCTGAGGTGTAGAAGTCAGGGCAGGTTGGGGAGGAGGAGGCTGTAGATCATCAAGATGGAGGTCAGCTCAACACATAGAAACAACTAGAACATGAGGAGGGAGGAGGGAAGGTGACAGAAGGAGAGAAAGGAGACGTTTAAAGGATGCAAGTTTCACACCTTCTCATCTACCTGCAGAACAAGCTGAGAAAACAACAATCACATCTGAGACGCCTCTTCCTCTCTACCACTCTAAACTATATTATTTTATAATTATAATTATACCAATTATGACTATACAACAATATAAAGAACAACTTAACCAAATAAAAAGAATAGGTCCAAACATTATTCCATGTACTTGTATGATACAATTCTGTCAGCAAAAAAGGGAGATTGAAGAAAACCACATTTGACAAAGTCCATTTGCTGATGAAGACTGTGCAATATGGTTAAAAACTCCAGAAAAAGCTAGTAAGTGAGCTTTGAGTTGAGATTATTTTGTCAAAAATTGGCATGTGATATATCATATTTCACATATGAAAACATGAATTTCACATGTGCTTTTTTCTTTGGGAATAGTTCACATGGTTAATTCATGTAAGGAAGTATAAAACACAAGCACAGCTATTGTTCAGGTGAACCAGGTTCTTGATGTAAGTTCATTACATGTTTGGTCAATCTGAGTACAAAACCCAGCAGATCATCATATATATCATACATGACTGAAGTCTGATTTAAGGTCAGTGTTCCCACAGCTTTCACCCAACTGTGTAGAGTCTCAACAGGTTTCAGACACTTTAAGCTAAGCTTCTCAGTCCTTGAAGGAACTTGAAGGAAACGATGGAAGGAAGTGATGAAAGTGCTTTTCCTTGAAAGCCAAGAAGCTCAGACTCAGCTTTTTATTCCCTCCTCCTGATGACATCACTGTATGGTGACTCAGGTAATCATCTCTGCACTGCTCGCTGTGCGGACACACCCTGGAGTACATTTCTACATCACTGCGACCACTGAGAAGTTGAAGCACCACAGGTCAGCAAAACTTTGCTCTTTAACTAGTTTTTCTCACAACAAAGAAACAAAATACAAAATGTTTAGCAGTATCAGACCTGAGCAAGCTGAAATTCATTCAGAGCGACTGTGTGTCACCAGAGAGGAAAGGTGTTATAGAAGAGTCAGATGATCCAACAGAGAACAGACAGGTGAAAATTTTCAGTCCGACTGCTCATCATTCACTACAACAGTATGAAGAACTGAAGAAACAAACAAACATGGAGTTCAGGAAACATATTTTCACATACTGTATGTGAAACTGCATGTGAGCTGAGAGAGTTCAACTACAGACCTCACATATGGGGACCCCAGTTCTGTGAGCCAGTTGGAAAGAGAATAGGGTCCCCAGGATAATTTAATGAATTTATTTGATGATACAAAACATACAGATTTAAAATAGTTACAATAATCGATGATTAAATCACAAAAAAAGCCATAAAGGCTTATTTCCATTGTGTTCCTCCAGAAGTAAGTTACACACCTCACTTCTGGGAACCTAAAAGAAAGGATAACTTCCAGGGACCTTACAGGAAGTGACCCACCTTCTTGGTTTCACATCAGATCTTTCTAGTGGAGTTCAGACTGTTGTGGGTTAATGGAGGTGTCCCACAAGGATCAGTATTAGGCCCTCTGTTATTTACTCTATATATAGATAATATTTATCTTCCTAGTGAACGTTGCAGTGTTTATCTTTATGCTGATGACATCATCTTGTGCGCCATCGGCTCTACAGCATCTAACCCTCTCCTTGTTACAGTCTGCTTTTGACCTCCTGGCTTCATCCATTAACTTACTTAACTTCTTCTAAACTCTAAACATATAAAATGTTTGCATTTCACAGGACCACATAGTTTTGATATTTTTACTTTGACCTGCACTCATAATGGATATCTATTAGAAACAGTACAAACAGCAGATTATCCTACCAAACTCACGTTGAACACTAAAAAACTAAAAAATCAAAATTCGATTCTGATACCAGAACAGAGCTTGTTTCACTCTTAAGTGAACTTTTTAAGTGAATCTTTTATTGAGCAGTATCAGTCAGATGTGATTGATCCACATTAAACACAGTTTCTTCATCAGTGTCATAATAGCATTTTATTTTTAGCCATGCTAGCAGCATGTCTCTATGGACGGCAACGTCAGTTTGTTGGTCCAACACTTTGGTTCAGACTGAAATATCTCAACAACTATTGGATGGTATGAACATTCATGTTCCCCTCAGGATGAGTTATAATAACTTTGATCCTCTGAATTTTCATATAGCACCATCATCTGGTCAAAATGTCATTTTGTCCAATATTTTGGTTTCTGGGCAAATCCCTGCAAAACGAATGACATTACCATCAGCCTCAACTGTACTTTGTGTTTACTGCTAATTAGTGAATGTGAGCATGCTAACACGCTAAACCAACATAGTTAACATAGTAAACATTATACCCTCTAAACATCAACATGCTAGCATTATCATTGTGAGCATGATGTTAGCATTTAGCTCAAATACAGCCTCACAGAGCAGCTGACTTGTTAGCTGTAGATTAATCAGTCAGATTCTGATTTGAAGGTTTTGGTTGTGATTTTCTATCAGATCAGAGAATCAATATTGTTAAAAGTTCCAAACAAAGGGGGATCATACTTTTACTGTTTTAGCTCCGACGCTGTGGATCAAACTCGCCTCAGTATCAGATCAGCTGAGTCAGTGCATCAGTTTAAAAAGCTTTTAAAAACGTACCTGTTCAAACTGGCATTAGTGTAATATCTTTATAATGCCTACTCAAATGTTTTTATGTTGTTCTTTTGTGATATTTTGTATTATCTCTCTACATTCGATCACTTCTTGAAATCCCTGTTTTTATTGTATTTTCTATGTATGATGTTCTTTGTTTTATTTCTCTGTGTTTGTTATCTTGCACCTATATTTTATGATATTGTATTTTGTGAAGGACTTTGTAACTCTGGTTTTGAAAGGCGCTATAGAAATACAGTTTATTATTATTATTGTTATTATTATTATTATTATTATTATTATTATTATTTCTTCATGTCAACAAATCTCATGTTTGGATCCAAACCAACAATGAACTGATCTACTAACAACTATTGTCTGTGTATCCAAAGTCTGATATATTTTATTTCTCTGTGCCGTAGACCTCCGTCGTTGTCCAAAAATCATTAAAAACACATCATTGAGCCACATCGCTGCACTGGGTGACATATTCCTTCGTCCCTGAAGACAATTCTTACTATAATTTCTTTAGAAACGGCTAAAAATAGTGAGAAAATAGTAACCTGCCACTGTGATAATATGGCTCCATTTACAGAACTTCGCTAGCTCCTTGTGCTACATAACACAACCTCTTGACTTTGTACTGAATTTCTTTTAGAAATTTATAATGTAGCACAAAGTCAAGAAGTTGTGTGATGTAGCACATCAAGCTAGCGAAGCTGTAAACAGAACCACATTCCCGCACATGCTCAGTGGCTGTACTAGGAACCTCAAACCTGAGGGTTACTATCGCTGTTTTTACTCTTTGGAGCCATTGCTTAACAAGCTACCACTGTCTTCACTGATGTGTTTTTAATAGTTTTTGGACAACAACGGAGGTCTACGGCACACAGAGGCTTTGATACACACACAATACTTGTTAGTAGATCAGTTCATTGTTGGTTTGGATCCAAATATGAAGAAAAATATAGAAAGTCGCCAGAATGATCCTTTAAGTAACTTTTATTCAGTCACAGCAGGCAGCTGACAGCGTCCCTGGTGCGTGATATTGTCTTATTTCTCCAAGTAACGGTGAGGAAACTGTTATAAGCTGAAATTATACCTCCCGTATCCACGAGTACACTGACTAAATGTCGTCATCAGAGGGTGTACGTGTAGGCCTGCGTACCTCCGACTTGTTGTGACCACATTGTCACAACCCTGTCTTCCTTTAGACGCCAATCTAGATGTGCAAGTGTGGAACACGTCCTCCAAGTGGACTCCAGAAAGTAGCATAAACAGAGTTACTACGTATCCGTGTACACATCTGCTAAGGACCATACAGATCTTCAAGATCCCCTCCAGGCTGTACTGTAGGATTAAGATCTACTGTATATAGAATACTATAATAACTTGTGTCTGATATGGTTTGTACAAAAAAGTTGAATTATCTTGTTAAATCTTTAAATTTACATCTACTCCTTCTCCCTCAATAAAAATTCCAGAATCTATAAATATACAAACATTAAATTTCAGAAGTGTTTCCAGCGGACAGCAGACGTCTCCTCCTTCACTGTAAAGTTTATTCTCAGTGTTTGTGAACTGGAGGCTTCAAGTTTCCACATCACACTTATGTCACTTGAATACTGGACTATGATTGGCTTTCAAACTATCTGTGATGTCACAAATCATGCTTTTAAGGCCCGCCCCCTTAAAGTCAGATTTTCAATGAGTTCAGAGAAACTTTCCGTCTTCGGCAGATGAATGTGAAGACAAACTCTGCATCATTCTGCACAGAGAAGAAGAACAAACATCCGAAGAAGAGAAACACATTTCTGAGCGGAGGGAGAGTTTTAGATTTGGAGGAAAAAAAAGAGTCCTGGAAATGATCCTTACTCAGTATCAGCAGATTAGTATCAGAGTCAGATTTAAAACCCTAACAGCAGATTACAGGACGGTTCACTTTAAAAGGTTCTCTGACTGACTCTGAACTGGGACTCACTGGTTTCCACTAACACCTCACTGCAAACTGCAAAAGCAATAATCATAAACCAGACTCCATTAACAGATTTACACATTTTTCTGCTGCTGACAAACTCCAACACAGAGCTCGGCAGACTCTAGTACAGTCCAGTACAGTCCAGTACAGTACACTAAAGTCCAGTACAATCCAGTACAGTCCAGTAGAGTCCAGGTAAGTTGAGTCTGTTTCAGAGTTCAGTTCAGTTCAGCGTTATTGTTGTTTACAGTGTAGCTGCAGCAGAGAGACAGACAGTCTGAGCAGACAGACAGACAGCAGGGAGACAGCAGTGGAAACAGACAGACAGTCAGTCAGACAGACAGGTGGGTTAAAGAGAGACAGACAGACAGACAAACAGGACAGATATAGTTAGCAGAGGATGGACGTCAGACAGACAGACAGGCCAACAGACAGACAGACAGACAGGTAAATGGAGAGACAGCTCCTCACCTCCTCTGCTTCTCCTCCATGCAGCAGGCAGGACGGCTGGCTGGCTGGGAGAGGTTTTCTTCTCCTCCGCTCAGTCAACGCATCGTCTGGTGTGTCACAGGAGGGAGGGGAGGGGGGGGAGGAGGGGGGAGGGGGGAGGTAGAGACACAGCAGACAGCCAAGGAGGAGGAGGAGGAGGTGGAGGAGGAGGAGGAGTCATCTGAGGACAGCGAGGGAGCTAATGCGGCTAACTGCCCTGCAGAGGACGAGAGAGAGTGTGAGCATGCATTACACATCCGCTATAGGGAAGAACTCACTGCAAGGTTGAAAATAAAATAAACACACTTATACTCACACACACACACTTTTGCTCACACACACACACGCTTTTGTGTGTGTGTGTGTGTATGTGTATATGTGTGTGTGTTTGTGTGTGTATATTTGTGTGTGTGTGTGTGTGTGTGTGTGTGTGTGTGTGTGTGTGTGAGTGTGTGTGGCATGACTTGGCCAAATGCACAGCGCTGCATTGCAGTGCCGAGGCTGAGTTGGCATGCTGAGTACATAGCGTGCATACTGCGACTGTGTGCCAGGCTGACACACACACACACACACACACACACACACACACACACACACACACATACACACACACATATACACACACATATACACACACAGCAGCTTTCTGCAGCTTCAGCTTCCATCATCACAGTATAGTTTCTAACATGAAAGACTCTCTCTCTCTCTCTTTCTCTATGTATATATATATATATACATACATATATATATAATAACAGCCTGTCTGTCTCTCTAACTGTCTGTCTGTCTGTGTGAGAGAGACAAACAGGTTTTGGTGTCCTACAGCCAATATTACAGAGAGTGACGGGTGGGTAGGTGTTCAAGGCTAAATAAGGACTTGTACAGTAGCTGTGCAGCCAGCTGTGTGTGTGTGTGTGTGTGTGTGCGTGTGTGTGTGTGTGTGCGTGTGTGTGTGTGTGCGTGTGTGTGTGTGTGTGTGTGTGCTGGTGTGTGTATGTATTGCTTATGTTGTGGGGACATAAATCTGTTTATACATACATTGTGGGGACTCAACAGTCTTTTGGGGCAAAAGGTCCCCGTAATGTAAAGTCTCCCTCCACTCAAAAACGTCTTTGTTACTTCACTGTCATGTCTTCAGGAAATTAATGTAAGCTAATGAAAATGTCCTCAGAAGAGGTGGAAACATGACTGTGTGTGTGTGTGTGTGTGTGTGTGTGTGTTTGGGGTCAGGATATCCCGATCACTGATTCTGATCAGACCCTTACTGATACCGTTTTTATCTAAACCCTGCTGTGAAACCGTCTGATGCTAACGACACCGCCGAGCATTTCCATCATCATCATCATTACTGTGATTATCACCATGACCACAGCACAGCTCTCCTTCTTTATTAGCAGTTTGATTTTGACAAACCACAAGAAAATGTCTTTTAAACGGTCGAACAGAAATCCGGTTCAGAAAGTCGATAAAAGGAAATGCAAATTAATGTGTTTTTCCATCTATTACTGTTGTGAATATTAACAGTCGAGCACATCTCAGTGAACAGTTGGTGCTGATTCTCCTGTCAACTGCAATAAACCACAAAAAGAAGAAGATGTAATGAACAGAACGACAGTCAGAGCTGAAGCGATGGAGACGTGACATCACATTGTGGTGATGGAGAGCGTGATGACATCACAGCTTCCTGCTGCTGGAGGCGTTTTGACAGCAGCTCTGTGTCAGTTACACAGACACGAAGAAGAGAGCTGACAGTGAAAAAAACGTCTGCCGCCATGTTTGGTCTCTCCAGCGGGGCGGAAGCTTCAGGGATGTTTGAGTCACATGTTTCCTGTACGTCATTTTGCTTTTATCCACACATCAACTTTCACACCTCATCCAAGCATAAAATCTTTTTTGCAATATTTTGACTTTTTTTTTTAGAATTTCCAGCATTTCCACATATGTTTTTTAATGCACAAATTGTAGAAGCACGTGAAAAAGGATGGATGGAAACACACCTAGACACATCAGCACCAGAGAACCGGCTCCATGACTGTATATAAAGATGGCGGGGTGTGATGTCACCCATTGGTTTGCATTGGACATGGATGTATTTAGAGAGCTGATACAGCAACGCCAATCTTTCTCCAGTGGCCAATTGCTGTATTACAGCGAAAAAATCCCACTACCTCAGACAGAAGCTAACGTTAGCTTAGCGGGAATACTCAGTGCCACACACTAAGGCTAATGTTAGCTTACCGGGAATACTGAGTGCTACACACTTAGGCTAATGTTAGCTTACCAGGAATACTGAGTGCTACACACTTCGGCTTATGTTAGCTTACCAGGAATACTGAGTGCTACACACTTCGGCTTATGTTAGCTTACTGGGAATACTGAGTGCTACACACTTAGGCTTATGTTAGCTTACGGGGAATACTGAGTGCTACACACTTAGGCTTATGTTAGCTTACCGGGAATACTGAGTGCTACACACTTAGGCTTATGTTAGCTTACGGGGAATACTGAGTGCTACACACTTAGGCTTATGTTAGCTTACTGGGAATACTGAGTGCTACACACTTAGGCTTATGTTAGCTTACTGGGAATACTGAGTGCTACACACTTAGGCTTATGTTAGCTTACGGGGAATACTGAGTGCTACACACTTAGGCTTATGTTAGCTTACTGGGAATACTGAGTGCTACACACTTAGGCTTATGTTAGCTTACGGGGAATACTGAGTGCTACACACTTAGGCTTATGTTAGCTTACTGGGAATACTGAGTGCTACACACTTAGGCTAATGTTAGCTTACTGGGAATACTGAGTGCTACACACTTAGGCTAATGTTAGCTACTTTAGCTAAATTGTGATAACAAGGCAGGTATCATAATCAAGTAACATTAATCTTAGTGAAATATTGAAAATGTAGTCTGACTCAGTGTGAGTCTCGGAGCCGACTGTCAATCAACGCCCACACAGCAGACATCAAAGCTACTATAAGTCTTCAAATCTTATTAACGGAGCAATAATTTCCAAAATGACCACCAGCACATTTATTAGAGGCTAGAGATTGAGACCAGAATATCTAACTGAAAACAATGATTGACTCAGTATTTCTAGAGGGGAGTTGAGTCTTTTTGAATGGGAGTCAGTTGGAGCAGCTAGCGGCCGTCGGTGGAACTCAAGACGTCCTTCTGAAGTGCAGCTAGTTTACGGTTTATGATGCTGTGTCGTAGCATTCAGAAACAGCTGCAGCTTTTGTGACTGACACACTCATCTCATTCTTCCTCACAGCTCAGCTTCATCTGTGCTGCTGTTTGTTAGTGATGTGGAGGAGGTGTGCAGACAGGCGGATGGTGTTAGCGGTCTGTTAGAATTCAAACTGTCCAAATTCAATCCATTAATTTTTTACCTTCTGAGAGTCCAGGTGTGCAGGATGTTTTGGTTCTTTCACAAATAGAAAGAAAGAGACTTTAAACAACCAACCTGTTTCTGTTTGTGGTACTTTTAATGTTTTTTGATGTCAGTTAATTTTCACTTTGTTCGGTTTGATTAAATCCAAGCTGATGATGCGTTAAGTCATTAATTATATTGTTGCTCTAATAGTGTTTCAGGAAAGTTTGATGCAGCAGAATCAGATCATCCAGGCCACATCTGGAGTCGATCACATCCACAATAAAACACTCTGCATAGTAAAAGTCCTGTAATGTATCGGCAGTAAAATGTATTTAAAATATCAAAAGTAAAAGTACTCCTTATACAAACTGGCCCCTTTAGTGTGTTTTATTAATCACATACAGTATATATTATGATATTATTAATATGAGTACGGATTCATTGATGTGTTCGTGTAAGCAGCATTTTTTGTAATTAAAATTTTTATTAACTTTTTAAATATATTTATAACATAATGAAACACAGGAATACTTATTACAGTAAATGTAAATGAAAAGAAACAGAACAAACAGAATTAGCTTGAAATAACCTCATTTCATCTCTACGGGGTCCAGGAGGGGTCATAGAGAAAGAAACAACAAATTAATGCTCTAGATTTAACAGAACCTGAAGTAAATCAAACAAGTTTTACTCAACTTAAACCTGCAGTGCAGAACGTTCACGTATAAATGAACGTCCGTTATATTAAAGTCAAACGAGTTCACACAGTGCTGATTAAATCTCTCCGTATTTCACAGTATACTGAGTTTTCCTGCGCTGGCTGGATGAATCGTACTGAGCTCTGTGAGCGGCTAACATCCCGTTAGCCGCTCTGCTAACGTGAATGAGGATAAAATAATTTAATCAAATATTATCGGACTGAACGGATCAAATTCTTCATAGTGAAACGAGTCATTTTGCATTTTGGGTTTTTGTGTGACACTCAAAACAATTTATCCAGCGTTTTACAGCCACAACAGCAGCGACGGAGGCGGCGACGGAGGCGGAGCCTGTGATGTAAACACGTCGACAGTGTTTTTGTAATTACTCTCACTGCCAGAAGAGGGAGACAGAAGCTTTGACGACGTTACAGGGAAACGTTTTCATCTCTTTCTTCAAACTTCCTGCTGACTGAAGGGGGAACAGGCTGAACAGATCGATTGATTACGTCATCTGAGTTTTTATTAAATGATTATTATTAAATTGAGAGTATGAATTATTTTGTTTTCGTTGTGGTCCCCCATGTGCTCGGGACATGTCCTGTTTTATAGCAACATACATTAAAAACACTCCAGTAGAGTATTAGATCTGTATCTGATTGATTATCTGATTATCTGATCACATTTACACCTGGTATTGATTTTAATGTCAATTCTGTCTGAATGATGATCAAATCTCAAGATGTAAATAATTACAACATTTACACTTTATGATGTGTTTTAATAAACAGATCAGCTGACAGACAGTTGAACATGTTCAGTCATCAGTAAACGAAGCTTCGGTCTGTTCGGGGATTTGAACCGACGACCTGCAGGAAACAGAAACTACCGATAAATAAATTACAGGTCGAGAATCAAAACCGCAGAGTTGCAAAAAGATTTGTTTACCTGCAGCGAAGAGACGACGAGTACGGAGGATCATTTCAGACAAAACAAGAAAATAAAAAAAATCATTAAAAGAGAAAAATAAATAAATGTTACAGGAAATGGAATCATTTTACAGAGAAAAGAAAATACATTTTAAAGAAAAAAAATAAACTTTAAAGCAAAAATCTGATAAAACTTAAACAGAAAATAACAAATAAACTATTATTTTTAAGGACGCTCTTGAAGGAGTCAATTAAATCTGTCGACATGATTCAAAAATACAAACTTATATTTAATAGTCAGACACAAGCCTCCATTTTTAAATTGCCACCTCACAGTAACCATTAAACAGATGATCCTCCACAGTTCAGAAAAATAAAAAAACATTTTTGGGTGAAATGATCCTCCGTAGAAACAGACGTGAGGAAAAATCTATAAACGAGATTTTTATGGCTTCAGACTGATAAAAATATTAAATCTGAGACTGACTGACTGAACTTTGATGATGTCACCTGTTCAACAGTCACATGATGACAATCAGCTGAGATTTTTCTCTTTTTAAAATCAAACATGACAAGAAAAAATTTCACGTTTGATCAAAATGATCAAATGTTTGTTTTAACTTCAGACGACAAACACAAACATCACAATAACATCATCAGCTGATCTATGACATCATCACTTTTAATTAGTTTAGTTTTTCTCACTGCAGTTATTCATTGTTGCTGAATTCTCTGTAAGATATTTCCTACAGTGTACTTAAAGTATTGCAGTAAAAGTACATAAGTATTATGAGCTTGATGTAGTTAAAGTATTGCAGTAAAAGTACATAAGTATTATGAGCTTGATGTAGTTAAAGTATTGCAGTAAAAGTACATAAGTATTATGAGCTTGATGTAGTTAAAGTATTGCAGTAAAAGTAGTGGTTTGGTCCCTCTGACTGATATATTATTATATATGACATCATTAGATTATTAATAGTGAAGCATCAGTGTTAGAGCAGCATGTTACTGTTGTAGCTGCTGGAGGTGGAGCTAGTTTACACTACTTTATATACAGTTAGCTAGTTTAGTCCAGTGGTTCCCAACCTAGGGGTCGGGCCCCTCCAAAGGGTCAGCAGATAAATCTGAGGGGTGGTGAGATGATTAATGGGAGAGGAAAGAAGAAAAAACAAAGTTCTGATACACAAATCTGTTTTCAGTTTTTGGACTTTTTCTCTAATCTTTGATTTTTGCTGAAATATTGGATCATTTGAACATTTATTGAAATGAAAGCATGTGAGAAGTTTAGAGGGAAAAATCACTATTTGGTGGAGCTGTTAACAACTCATAGACATGTGAAATGTGACCCCGACTACACACTGCTTTTTGTAAGACGTCAAAAGACAAAAAGGTTGGAAACCACTGGTTTCATCTTTAACAATGTGTTGTATTTTAAAAGCTTGTTATATTATCCATTGTGTCAAATCTTCATCTGAAAAGTAACTAAAGCTGTCAAATAAATGTAGTGGAGTAGAAAGTACAATATTTCCCTCTGAAATGTAGAAAGTAGCATCACATGGAAATACTCAAGTAAAGTACAAGTACCTCAAAACTGTACTTGAGTAAATGTACTTAGTTACTTTCAATCACTGGTTTTTACTCTATTTGACTCATATGTTCATGTGTTTCTTCTTCTTTTCTCCATTTCTGGTTTATTAAAACGTAACATGAGGCATCAGAACAGAAATGTCAGTAAATGATGAATTAATTTATTATATTTATTATATTTATTACATTTCTGAAAACTTGTTCAGGCTGCATTTCTACTTTGGTCTAATTTAGTTTTTTTTATTGTTGTTTATAGTTGTTATTGTGTTACAATAGCTTTGTATTTCGTATTTTGTACGGTGTATTCTGTGTTTTTTCTTTTTGTTTTTTTTTGCTTGGTACTGTTTGTTGTTGTGTTGTTGTATGTTTTGATTGTGGGGGACTACGGATGCTAATTAGCTTCGAGCTAACTCCGCTGCATCTTTAATGTTAAAAACTGTTCCAATCAATATCAGAATTAATGAAAGTGTTTCTGTGATGGTTTTCATTTTAAATAGCCGAGTAGGTTTATCTGCAGACCCACTTTACTACACGACACGCTAACTTGGTTAGGTTTAGGCATGAGGGGGGGGGGTAGTTAGGGGTTAGGGGTCAGGGGTCAGGGGTGTGTGTTGTGTAGTAAAGCGGGCGTATCGTGCAAGACTGAAGATGATCCTTCTCAAAATGGCAAAGTGATCCATGAATCCTTCCTGGTGCTGCCTTCAGGTGCTGGAGTGAGAGTCCAGCGACGGAGTTTCTCCACATGGAGCTGCTTTCATCAGCTGTGATGTTTGGAAACTCAACAGGGACTAAAAGAAACGATCAGACACGAGTGTCATAAAAACCTGACAGTTAAAAAAAATATTTTTCTGACCTCAGAGGTCCTTTGATTTGCAGTGACGTTCAGTTTAAAATGTGCCCTTATTTTTACACAGTAAATGATCCTGCTCAGCTAATATCAGTCGTATCAATAATAAAAGTTAAGCATCTTTGTCAATAATGCTTGTGTGACGTGTTCATGTTAAAAACAAATAATGACGATATATCATTAATCCAGTCGGTGCCGTTAAACAGTTGCAGAAGAAGAGACACAACGAGATGACATCATAAAAGAGCGACAGTCAAAACTCAAACGATGGAAAACATGATGGAAATATGACGTTTCTGTTAGTTTCTTGTATTGATGTGAGGAAGGTTACAGTCTCCTCATCATCGCTCCACACAGATCTGATGTTTTCAGCTCTTCAGTGACGTTTCAGTCACATAACTTGACTACATATAAAGATGGACGACGTGTCTCCACTTCCTTCCTTCCTTCCTGCTAAAGTGAAGCTAAAATCTCTCCTTGCCGGGAGCGGCCATCTTGCTTGTGTGATGTCATTTGCAGTCAGAGCATGGATGTATTATAGCAGCTGGATACTAAAAGACTAAAAATGGCGCCCATTCAGTCTTATAGGAATTGCTCGACTGGCGCATACGCCAAAAAAAAGTTTCTAGTTTCCGGGTTTGCTTCCGCGTTGTGCGGCCCACTGAATATGCGCAGTAGTGTTTCCCCCGCTGGCCCCGCCCACGAGCTCCCGCTCGGCCCATAGACTTTACATGGTGATGACGTCACAGATTTTTAAATCGCTTTTCTCGGCTCGAGGAAAGTTTTACAAACATGAAACCTTCATGAGTCATAATTGACGGTGTTTGCAGTTCGAGGTGTCCTGTCAACAGTTTTACACGCGTCTCTTTTACAATGGTGGTCTGTGGGGGGGGAAATGCTTTTTGGGCCGCAGGGAGAGATTGGCTGCAAGGCTGAGTGGCGGCGCCCTATCCAGCTCTTATTATACATCCATGAGTCTGTGCAGTAGAGTCGGTGGCGGGACACGCCCCCTCAGCCGTCCCGCCGCCTGACGGAGGTTTGAGAGCTGCTGTCACAGCTGCCAATCATGAAGCCACACCCACCTTTTATTTCTTCATGTCCCATTCGCTAACAAGGAGGGGGCGGGACTTATGACCTACACTGTAGCCAGCCACCAGGGGGCGACCCAGATGTTTTGGCTTCATTTTTGGGGAGCTGTCATGTTTATATACAGTCAATGGTCACATGCTTCATATACATCGTCATTTATTCACTTTATTAAGTCTGTTTACATTTGCTTTCAACAGCTGCTGTTAATCCTCAAACAGGAAAGTCTTTGTACACAGATTCAAACCTGCAAAGCAGAACTTTTGTCTCCCTCCTCTGGCGGTGAGAGTAATAACAAAAACACTGTCAAGGAGCTTTATGACGGATCCGACCAGCTGGTCTCACCGGCGGTGGCTCCTCACAGCTCTCAAAACGTCGGAGCAAATTTCCAAACAGGCGTTAATTTGATAAACTGACCACGTGCTGGGAATCTAAACGGTAACTTTCTCCCCTGACGACAGCGACATAGCAACAGTCCTAGAAAGGAAATTACAACAACCATGTGAGACTGTCAGACATTTGTACCCAGGATGCCTTGCAGTCTGAGGAAGATACCTGCGGGCCGAGCATGACGTCATTTCACCGGAAACCAGTCACTGCATCACCAGAGGTTTATCTGACGTGAGCATCCTGTGAACTTGTTTGGAAAATACGTTTATTTATGTGGAAAAGTTCTGCACTGCAGGTTTAAACTGTTTCCAGTGTTTCCACTGAAAATGAAAATAAAAACAGGTGGACAGAAACACACTTATCTGGTTTTTAAACCTCACAGTTAAATATTTGTATCAGTCTCTCTATATAGTTTTGTTTCTGGCTCTTTTTTTTTAGTTAAAAAAATAAAAATATTAAATTTTCTAACATATTTTTAGTGTTCAGGTCAGTTTGTCTGATTTAAGTCTCCACATCTTTAATATGTTTTAACAAGATAAACTTGATGTGTTTTAATGTTCACGCTGAGTCGGCTTCATTCATTAACGCATCTTCTTCTTCTTCTGTTTAGTTAAAATGTGTATTTTCTCTCCTGGAGACGGAGCCTCCGGTATGTGTAGCGTGTTCAGGTTCAGGGAAAAGCCGTCAAATCACTGACAGAACAGACGGTGACAGTAGAAAGAGGAAGAAGAAGAAATGACAACAACAACAACAATGGCGGACGCTTCATACGAGTGTTGTTCTCTTTATTTTCTACTTTTGACAGCTTGTTCAGAGTTAAACGACCATCTTTCTCTGCTCAGACTGTTAAAATCTGCTGCAATAAACTAAACGTCAGGAAGCCGCAGCGGAAACAGTAAACTGTTTCTTCTTCACTGGTTTTCTGTGGCTGACCTGCACGTGCCCAGTAGGAGAATCACCTGTGTCGGTGTTTTCATGTGGACGGATGAATTTGCAGAAATGAGCTGAAACTCTTATTTAGTGGCTTCATGTGGACGTCGTTTAAAATAACCAATCAGCTGATCAATAACACTTCAATCAATCATCATCGGGACAGTCCATGTTTCACAGTAAAGAGAAATATATACACACACAAGCACACACACACACACACACACACACACACAGGACAGGTGAGTCGTCTGTCGGCAGGTGAGACATTTGGCACACAGTGAAGTCTGAGAGACCGGTCTGGTCCCGTTCAGTCCCCCTGTGGTCCTGGTCTCTCATGGGGTCCCTCCTGTGGGATTCTGGGTAGTTTAGGGCGTTATCTGGTTGGTTTTCCTCCTCGGACCCTCTAGTGGAGGAGGTCTGGATCACAAACCAAGACTGGAGCGGATTGTTTGCTGCGGGGACGAGATACGACCGACTACTCGGCTCCCGTAGCCGGTTTCGCTTTGCATGCTGGGATGTTGATGAGAGAATTTAACGTGTTTGGCGCGTGGACAGAGACACGACCACCTCCCGAAGGAGACGGTCGTGACGTTTACATGAGAGAACGGGACCTGTGCGCCGTCGCCAGTGTGACTTCCTGTCAATTTCCAATTTTTCAAAATAAAGCACTTCTATGTTTATGGAAAGTAAAAAATAAAATAAAAGCAACATTATAACAAATAGATTTAGGAATGCAAATTTTACTGTGTTGGAGTCATTTACAGCATTAATGACTAACTGGATCGTTACTACATTAAAACTATTTTCAGGTTGTAAG